>NC_092125.1:28457535-28702535 GCF_043159975.1 Macaca nemestrina
TAAGGCAGTGAGTTTGAAGGGGCTCTCCGCAGAGCTACATTCTATACCTTTTCAGTTCCTGCTCCTTTCTCCTGACCATATGGAATCCATCTCGTTCAAGGACTTAGACTAAGAGAGGGGCTTGAGGAAACTAGGGCTGCTGCTGGCTCTTTTAACGGCATGCCACAGGAAAGTTTTATTTCCAATTGATTGGTTACAAATCAGATAAATATCGCGTCTAATGAAAGCAGCTTTGAACTGCTGGAAATGTTATCTATAGGAGTCTGGGGTTTATCAAAAGTCAAATGTAGCTTTAATCACATCAACATGCTAATTACAGGCAAACAATAAAAGCTTTAAGAAATGATTGTGTGGGTTTTATTACTATTGACAGTCACTGAGGCATATTTATTTCGGGAGGTAATTGTCAGAAGACTTTCTCCAGAAAGACTTGTTTGTATAATTAAGTGCGTGTTATGCAAGCTTATCTGCTGATCGGCTCCTGCTAGTTATGTAGTTCCCCCAATGCCTCAGAACACAGAAGCAATTAAAAGAGAAAGGCTCAGGAAGATGGTTTTTCAGTAGTTCATTTGTAAGGGATAAAAAATAAATAAATAAATAAATAAATAAATAAATAAATAAATAAATAAATGAGTGAATATGCCTTGAAAAACAGAGTGTACTAGAATGGGAAATACACTAAAAATTAATGAATAAAAACAGTAAAGAAAAAGAAAACTCTTCATAAAATCAGTGATGTAAAAATGGAAAAAAAATTAGAATGGAGCTATACAGTTTCATTTAGAGTGCATATTGGGGGATGGGAGGGCAGGAATTTTCTATTTTGTGTACAAATGATCATTCAATGGAATGGGGCAATCCAATCTAAAAATATATATGATGAGAATGAGGCAAAGTGGAAAATAACAATAAATGGCTACATATGCCCCAGTACCACTGATTTTATTATTTTATTGTGGATTTATGACATAATTCTCCAAAGTACCTAATTTAAAAATAAGAGTCTTTAGTTCTAAAAGCTTGGTAACATAATTCCAAATCTATACAGCCACAGATGCTTTTCTATCCAAATAAACAACAAAGGCAAATTTACTGTTGCTGCCCTGAACGGTTGTTTTTTTTTTTTTTTTTCCAGGCCAAGATGCCTGAAACATACATTTAAAATTTTTTTCCATCTTATTTTTAATGACAGACTGACTGCATTGTGACTGAACTAGAGAGGGAAAACTAAACTTTTCTAACTATAAACTATTTTTGTGCCATAAAGAATCATTCAACTCTAAAAGGGAAAAACCCCAATTTAAAAAATATCATTATTATTTTGAAAGGTGTGGGACTGGATTTAATTCTTTTCATTCCCAAATATTGGCCTCACTTCAGTTTTCATTTCGCTGAATGCAATTAAAAATGTGGCAAATCCTTGATCAATTTTTTCCCCTTAAACAGGGTCAGTTCTGAAGTTGTTGTCACATTTTAATGGGTTCAGACTCAGTTTATGCAAGAGACAATCAAATGTTTGCTTTTAAAAGCCCTATAAAAACTAAGAGCTTTTAACCTTTTGAATGCGTTAATAAAATGCTAATGACATCATGGCCAAGACCACATTTGGAGGTCCCAAAAAATTCCAAATGACTGTTGTGAAAAGAAAACAGAATTTTAATCAAATGATCTGTTATTTTAATGGCCACTTACAAAACAGGAGATTTATTGTGAAGCATAAAGTTTGTTTGCATGAGTGAAGGCAAAGCTTTTAAGAATTACCTTCTGGTTTTCCCCTTCAGTTTCTTGCAACATAATACTACCAAATATTTGTGAATTGTGACTCAAGTCTGCAGTCTTATTTCTCACAGAAAATAAAAGGGAGGCTGGAGAAAAAAAAAAAAAAAAAGTGGTGCCAATTTGTCTGCCCAGGCTCTGATTATTGGATGCAGAATTTTTTTTTTTTTTTCTTTCAGGAGAAAAGGATTTGGTGGGAATGTTTCTCCCTTCAGGGTGAGATATCTGATATCCATCCCGAGACCAGTCATAAGGCCAAACTTTCATGCAAAACTGCACGAGGGAAAAAAAAATGAAGCTTTCTGTAAAATTCTCATCTGAATTTGCAGCAGATCTTGAGTTTCCGCTGGGCAATTATGGCTCCTTTTACCATTTCTGATTGCAAAACACATTGATTATTTTTAAAAGTTATTTCTGATAACTTGAGAACCTTCTATTCCTATCCCCTTCCCCCAACTCTTCTTCCTCCTCTTTGAATCTCTGTTCCTCATTTCTTTCTCTCCTGTCTAGAAGTGCTATCCAGTGACCCCTGGTGCTGATTAAAGTTTCTCGGATGACCCCTGAATGCATTTTATTACACTGGCTGGTCATAAAACCTGCTTAAACTGCTGGCTTATCCAAACCCCTTCTTCTGTGGAAAGCCACATAGTCAGTCTAACCTCAGACTGGGAAAACGCAAACAAGCAAACCAAGGAAAGGCAGAGAAAGCTTGGAGACAGTCTTTGTCAATATCAGGGAGCACCCTGGCAGATGGGAAGAAACAACTTAGACAGACACTTGGCAAATATTCTGGAGGAAGTCAATTTAGTACTAATGTAGGTGTAGGTGGGACATGACATGGAAAAGTAGAAACACAGGGAAATAGGTGTTCTGTTCTTTTCGTAAAATAGATATCACAACATTGAAATAGCTCGCAAAGTGAAAGCAAGGCATAACTAACACAGATTAGCATAAGGTATCTTTGGAAACAACATACTCCTAAGATGAATACCAGAAAAACATTTCCTTGGCTTCTGGAAGCAACATGAGGTGACTAAAAGCCTTAGTATATTTATGTATTTACTATATCTTGGTTAAAAAATGCATTATTTTACTTCTATGGCTTAAAAGAAATCAATTTTAAGTTAGCTTCAGTTTAGCTGTTTATTTCCTTGGCTGCCAGGTGTTAAAGGGAGACAGAAATCTGTAATATTCACAATCCTCCATGGATGGAATTTCTGTGGCAGGGATAACGCATGGTAATGCTTGTAGGGGAGGCCAAAGAAGTCAGCATTTGGAAGGGGAATGGAGCTACTGGGAACCCCAAGTTCCAAGGCCCTGGAATTTCCCTGGTCCTAAAACTGAATGTATACATGTGTGTCAGACCCCATTTGGCATTTGAACATAAAAACTGTTTTAAATTCCATTCCCACTGGCAAAGTCTTAAAATAAATCAGCAGGGTTGGTTCTGATCCCTGAGCCAGAGTAGAATACAGTCTGGTTGTTTGCTGAGAGATGTCCGTCTGTTTGGCTGTTAGCAAAGTGCTGCCTGTTGCCTCACAGGCCACAGGATGAAGATCTGAAGCACATCGTTAGCCCCTGGCAGCTGTCTGGCCAACATCAGCAGAGATTCACAGAGGCAAAAGGAAGACACACCTTTCCCACTTTTCCCTGGTCAGGCCCCCACTGAAATGTGACTGGAAGGCTAAAACAGGTCCAAACTCTGCCAGAGCTCCTGGCATCCATCATCCCCACGATGACAGAGTCCCAAAGAACTGGTTATTTTTTCCAGTAGTGCCATGGTCTACAGCCTCAATCATTGTCATACTAGCTAGAATCCTGACTTAGGCAAATTCAAGGGCCCAAAATGAATCACTGACGTTTTCGTTGGCATCTGATAATTAAAAAGTGATTTGGGATAGTTAATCTTGGAATAATTTCCTTTGTTTTTTCAAGTCCTTAGAGAATTTACTGCATCAATCACCCTTTTGTTCAAACAAATAAATACAAAATAATCATGAATTTAACAATTAGAGACTAGGAGTACCCCCCTTTACCTGTTTATCTTTTTCATATAGTAACTAAGCAAAAGTCAAGCATTCCTTCAAAGACACTGTTAGGAGAAACTGGTGCCTTTGTCAATACCTATAATGAACTGGTGAGTTATGCTTTATTTCAGTCTTGACCTAATTTAATTAATTTAGAGAGATTTTCATAGTGGATGATAAATCTGATAGCCAATGATTCAACAAGAATTTTTAGATTTTTCATATGCAACTACTTTCTGTGGTTAGAGTATATTTTATAGACAGGGATGCTAGGAAGAGTCCATGAAACACATTATGCCTGAAGAAGCCTACATCACACTGGGTACAAGACTTTACTAGGTTGCTGTTGCTGCTGTTGATTAAGATCTACTGAGCTAGGCACTTTACAGATGTGAACAGTTCTTACTATAACCCTATGAAATCTACATACTTATTCTCTATTTATAGATAACGAAACTAGGGCTTAGAGAAATTAGATAATTGCCCGAGTTTCCATAGCTAGTAAGTGATAGAGTCAGGAATTTAACCTTGGACAGTCTGATCCTGTGCACTGCCTTTGGTTCCAAGTCACTCCATAGTCAACATCCTTAATCAAGTTTGCTGAGTCCCAAACAGAGTTCATATAAGGAAAATATCTCAGGTGATAAACAAATGTACATTTTATCGCTCATGTTGTGGCTTAAAATAGATACTAGACCTAATATGTTGAAAAAATAAAATAAAATGTACATATTTTTTCAAATATTTTTATTTTTTCAACATATTAGGTCTAGTATCTATTTTAAGCCACAACATGAGGTAATTTCCTTTATGAAAACTTCCTGAGTAAACTACTTTATACTCCACTTGATAACTGTATTTATCGCCACTTCTTTTATCAGTGTAATTTTTTTCAACTTTTAAGTTCTGTGTATTTTAGTTGATTATATGTGGAGTGTCTTCTTAAAGGAAATAATACATTTTTCTTTAAATAGGTTTGTTCCACGCCTTTAGACAGAAACTCTAAGATGGAAAAGCAGGTGCCATAAGTTCCAGAACACCAGACAGATTGGAGTTCAAGTAGAAGCAGGGAAACAGAAAGGATGGTAGGCCAGAACCAGTAGTTAGTCTTCTATGCATTTGATCCAAAAAGAAAAACAGTGAGTAAAGTGGTGGGAGTGACATTAGCAAGAAAGTTAAGATATAAAATGACCCAGTAAACACATTTCTTAGAATCTAGGCTAGAAAAAGATGTAATGAGGGAAAAGTTATATGTAGGAAAATATTCAAAATAAAAATCTTTAAAAACAGTGAAAGTGTTGCAAATTGGGAAAATGAATAAACAATGACTTATACTATGAAATAATATTACAATTATTAAAAGTGATAATATACTATAAAGTGAATAAATTGTAGCAAGTGTCTTTACACTATTATTACTCTAGGTGAAAGGTATATGCAAATGGACAAAGACTGGAAATGAATGTATAGAACCTTTCAAAGATGCTCTAACAGGGATTTGGGGTTAGAAATCCTTTTTCTCAATTGTTCAATATTTCCATAGTATTGCTCTAAAGATGTAATTATACAATACAATATATACGATATAGTAAACAATAATATATTTACTATGCATATGCAGGTCTGTGAAGACCAAATACTTTCTTTGTCTAACTGAGGATATCTTTACTTTGGCTTCCTTTTCAAAGAACAATTTTGCTGGATATAGAATTCTTGGTTAATAGTTCTTTTTCTCTTTCAGCACTTTGTTTTTTATTGTTATTATTTTATTTGTGTTTTATTTTTGTAGACAGGATCTCACTCTGTTTCCCCGGCGGGAGTGCAGTGATGCACTCCTGGCTCACTGCAGCTTCAACCTCCCGAGCTCAAGTATCCTCCCACCTCAGCCCCCCAGGTAGCTGGGACTACAAGTGCATGCTACCATGCCCATCTAATTTTTGCATTTGTTTTGTAGAGATGGGGTTTCGCCATGTTGCTCAGGCTGATCTGGAACTCCTCTTTCAGCACTTTGAATATGACATTTCACTGCCTTCAGGCCTCCAATGTTTCTACTGAGAAATGAGTCTTCACTCGTATTGATGCTGCCCTGTACATAATGAGTCACTTTTACTACTTTCAAGATTTCCTGTTTGTCTTTCAACAGCTTGTACCTATGTGGATTTTTAAAATTTATGCTACTTGGAGTTTAATAAGCTTCAATGTTTTTCATCAAATTTGGGAATTTTCTGGCCATTATTTCCTCAAATATATTTTCTGTATCATTATCTCTCTACTGTCCTGCAGGAAATCCGACTGCATATATGTTGATATGCTTGATCATGCCTCATGTGTCTTTGACATTGAATATTTTTTTTAATCATTTTCTTTCTGTTCTTATGGGATACATTTTATTGGTTAATTTTCAGATTCATCAATTTATTTCTTCTGCTATCTCAACCCTGCTGTTAAACTCCTCTAGTAGATTTTTAAAATTTTTCAGTTATACTCTTTAACTCAAAATTTCTCACGTGGTCTTTTTTTTAAGTTTATTGAAAAATCTTCATTTGTCAATTCATTGTTGCCATACTGTGCTTTAGTTCTTTAAAGATAGTTTACTTAAGTACTCTGAACATATTTATAGCATATTATTTGAAGTATTTGATTGCTAAATTCAAATTCTGGAGACGGGGCATTCTGAGATAGTTTCTGTTGGTTGCTTATATTTTTCCTGAATGGGTCACACTTTTCTATTTCTTTGCACATATTATCATTGTTTGTAGCACCTCTAGATGCTGTTATTTTTGCCCTAATGGTTGTTGCCATTGTTCCCTTTTGTTTGTTTGTTCTTTGTTTAATTACCCAGGCTAAATTTGTGAAATCTGACTCCCCTATAGTGTGTGGTCACAAATATCTCTGGCCAGTTTAGTTTTTTTGTTTGTTTATATGTTTTCTTTTAGTTCTTATTTTGACTTTCAAGACCGAATTCCTAGGGGTTGTCCCTGCACTTGTGTAGCCTTAGCCAATAATGAGACAGAAGTCATGCTCAAATACCTCAAGCCGGTAAGTCTTCTGATCTCTGTAAATTAATCTGTGTTGGTAAGGGAGCACGTTTAAAATTCAGTCCATTTTGAAGTCTGTCCCAGATTTTACTCTTCACCAAGTCCTTTCTGGCCTCCTAAATGCAGGTACACATTCTCAGGGTCAGCCAGGAGCACATAAATAATTTGGCCCCTCTCCAGTCCACCACACATGTGTGCAGCTAGGAAAACTATTGTGCCAATTATGACTGAAATCTCAAGCCTGTGGAGCCAAGTTATTGGCCCTACACTACTGTTCCATATCCCTTAAGTCACTTATTCTGACAATGCCATTGGGGTAGGTATCACCCACTTCTCCAGGTTGCCAGAAAGAGTGTTAGTTCCATGGCTTGCCCATCCCTGGCAGAGCCTTCGTGCTGACTGAGCCGGGAGAACAGGATAGGGGGAGCCCCAGGCCAGAGTGCTATGAATTCCCACTTTCCTCACCTGAAATTAAGCTTTTTCAAGAATGAACACTTCTCAGATTGTTATACGCCTTTGGCCAATTTCCAGAAACCAAAATGGTTGTTTTTGTCAATTTTCGCCAGCTTTAGGTTGCTTCTCTCAGAGAGGATTTGTCACTCTCCTCACTTGGCCATAAATAGAAGTCTTTACTTTACAAAAAGTCTTAACATTTATTCACATAATTTCCATTATTGGTGCTCTTCATCCCTTTATATATATCCAAATTTCCATCTGGACTAGTTTCTTGTAATGTAGGTCTGATGGTGATAAATTCTTTCAGATTTTGTGTCTGAAAATGTCTTTATTTCACTTTTGATTTTGAAAGATATTTTGACTGAATAAAGAATTCTGTGGTTGACAGGTTTATTTTTTCCTTTCAATACAGTCATGCACTGCATAACAATGTTTCAGTCCACAACAGACTGCATATAAGATGGTGGTCCCATAGATCCTAATGAAGCTGAAAAATTCCTATCATCTAGTGATGATGTCATAGTGAAATGTATTACTTGTGTTGTGGTGCTGCTGTTGTAAGCAAATCTGCTGTATAAACTTTATAAAGTAAAAAGATTATAGAAAGCTAAGGCTAATTTATTATTGAAGACAAATAAGTATTTTAAAATACCCAGAGAAACCTCCAGTCCTGCAAGCTTCATTTATGGTAAGTGCTCTCTACAGATGAGCTATTTTAAAAATCTTTTCTCCTGTATTTTTACTGAATCTTTTCTAAGTTTGACTATGTTTAGATGCACAAATACTTGTCATTGCATTACAGTTGTCTATTGTGTTCAGTACAGTAACATACTGTACATGTTTGTAGTCTAGGAGCAATAAATTATGCCATGTAGCCTAGGTGCATAATAGACTATACCATCTAGGTTTGTGTAAGTACACTCTGTGATGTTCACACAATGACAAAACCCCTTAAAAATGCATTTCTCAGGTTGTGTCACCATTGTTGAATGATGCATGATTGTAATTTAAAGAAGTTGCTCCACTGCCTTTTCACTTTCATTACTTTGATGAAAATGTGCTATCATCCTTATGGTTGTTCCTTTGTAGGTAATGTGTCTTCTTTGGCTGCTTTAAGATTTTTTTCTGTTATTATTTTTAAGAAATTTAAGTATGATAGTTCTTGGTGTAATTTTCTTCATTTTTTTTTTTAGCTTTTTGGATCTGTGAGCTTATAGTTTTCATCCAATTTGAAACTGGTTTGGTCATTATTTTGGCATCACAGTGGCCCTCCATATCTTCAGGTTCTACATCTAAGGGTCCAATCAACTGAAGATAAAAAGAACAATAAAAATAATAATACAATAATAAAAAAGAATACAACTGAAAAACAATAGAGTAAAACAACTATTTGCATAGTATTTACATTATATTATATATCTAATATATATTGTATTATATTATTTATCTAATATAATGTAAATTACTTGTAATATGGAGATGACTTAAGTGTATGGGAGAATGTGCATAGGTTATATGCAAATACTATGACATTTTATATAAGATACTTAAGAATTCTTAGATTTTTGGTATCTGTAGGGATTTCTGGATAGAGAAATCCCCATGGATACAGAGGGATGACTGTATTCCTTCAGTTTTTTTCTGTCCTCCCCGCCCTTATACTTTGGGGACTAGAATTATGTGTATATTAACCTGCTTGAAGTTGTTGCACAGTTCATTAAAGCTCTGTTTGTTTTTTTGTTTTAGTATTTTATTTTTCTCTATGATTCATTTTGGATAGTTTCTATTGCTGTATCTTTAAGTTCACTACTAATCTCTTCCTCTGCAATGTTTAATCTGCCATTAATCTTGTCCAGTGTATTTTTCATTTGGGTCTTTGTAGTTTTCGTCTTTAGAAGTTTAATTTGGTTCTCTTTTATATTTTTCATGTTTCTAGTTAACATGTTCAATTTTTCTTCTAGCTTTTTAAACATCAGGAATTCTGTTATAATTGTGTTAATGACCTTGTCTACCAATGATATTATCTGTGTCATTTATGTGTTAGTTTTGACTAATTGGGTTTTTAAAATACCATATTATCAATCACATGAGTTGCAAGACAGATAATATTTTTCATTGGATGCCAGATATTATGAATTTTACCTCTCTCAGAGCTGAAATTTTTTATTCCTATAAATATTTTTGAGCCTTATTTTAGGACATTATTAAATTATTTAGAAACAGTTTGACCCTTGAGCTTTATTTTAGGACATTGTTAAATTATTATTATTATTTTTTTTTCAAGATAGGGTCTTATGCTGTCACCCAGGCTGGAGTGCAGTGAAGCAAACTTGGCTCACTTCATCCTCCACCTCCTGGGTTCAACTGATTCTCTGCTTCAGCCTCCTGAGTAGCTGAGACTACAGGTGCATGCCACCACTCCTGCCTAATTTTTGTAGTTTTAGTAGAGACGGGAGTATTAGTCCATTTTTACACTGCTGATAAAGACATACCAAAGACTGGGCAATTTACAAAAGAAAGAAATTGATGGACTTTCAGTTCCACATGGCTGGCCTCACACTCATGGTGGAAGGTGAAAAGCCCTGTCTCACATGGCAGCAGACAAGAGAAGTGTTGTGCAGGGAAATTCTCATTTTCAAAATCATCAGATCTCATGAGACTCATTCACTATCACAAGAACAGCACAGGAAAGACCCACCCCCATGATTCAATCACCTCCCACTGGGTTCCTCTCATGACATGTAGGAATTGTGGGAGTTACAATTCAAGATGAGATTAGGGACACAGTCAGGCCATATTATTTCACCCCAACCCCTCCCAAATCTCATGTCCTCACATTTCAAAACCAATCATACTTCCCCAACAGTCCCCCAAAGTCTTAACCCAAAGTCCACAGTTCCAAGTCTTACCTGAAATAAGGCAAGTCCCTTCTGCCTATGAGCCCATCAAATCAAAAGCAAGCTAATTATTTCCTAGATACAATGTGGGTACATTGGTATTGGGTAAATACAGGTATTACAGGTATTGGGTAAATACAGCCATTCCAAATGGGGGAAATTGGCCAAAACAAAGGAGTTACAGGGCCTATGAAAGTCTGAAATCCAGCAGGGCAGTCAAATTTTAAAGCTCCAAAATGATCTCCTTTGATTCCAGGTCATGCTGATGCAAGAGGTGGAGTCCCATGGTCTTAGGCAGCTCTGCCCCTATGGCTTTGCAGGGTACAGCCTCCCTCATAGCTGCTTTCACAGGCTGGCACTGAGTGCTTGTGGCTTTTCCAGGTGAGTGGTGCAAGCTGTCAGTGGATCTACCATTCTGGGGTCTGGAGGATGGTGGTCGTCTTCTCACAGCTCCACAAGGTGGTACCCCAGTAGGGACTCTGCATGGGGGTTCTAACCCCACATTTCCCTTCTGCACTGCCCTAGCAGAGGTGCTCCATGAGGACCTTGTTCTTGCAGCAAACTTCTCTCTGGGCATCCAGGTGTTTCCATACATCTTCTGAACTCTAGGCAAAGGTTCCCAAACCCCAGTTCTTGACTTGTGTGTACTCACAGGCTCAACACCACATGGAAGCTGCCATGGTTTGGGGCTTGCACCCTCTGAAGCCATGGCCAGAGCTCTATGTTGGACCCTTCAGCCACAGCTGGAGCAGCTTAGACACAGGGCACCAAGTCCCTAGGCTGCACACAGCATGGGGGATCCTGGGTCCAACCCATGAAACCATTTTTTCCTCCTAGGCTTCTGGGCCTGTGATGGGAGGGGCTGCCATGAAGGTCTCTGATGGCCTGGAGACATTTCCCCATTGTCTTGGGGATTAACATTTGGCTCCTCGTTACTTATGCAAATTTCTGCAACTGGCTTGAATTTCTCCTCAGAAAATGCTATTTTATTTTCTATGGCATTGTCAGGCTGCAAATTTTCTGAACTTTTATGGTCTGTTTCCCTTATAAAACTGAATGCCTTTAGCAGCACACAAGTTACCTCTTGAATGCATTATTGCTTAGAAATTTCTTCTACCAGCTACCCCAAATCACCCTGCTCAAGTCCAAGGTCCCACAAATCTCTAGGGAAGGAACAAAATGCCACCAGTCTCTTTGCTAAAACATAACAAGAGTCACCTTTGCTCCGGTTCCCAACAAGTTCCTCATCTCCATCTGATACCATCTCAGACTGGATTTCATTGTCCATATCATTATTAGCATTTTGATCAAAGCCATTT
Source organism: Macaca nemestrina (assembly GCF_043159975.1). Taxonomy (NCBI): domain Eukaryota; kingdom Metazoa; phylum Chordata; class Mammalia; order Primates; family Cercopithecidae; genus Macaca; species Macaca nemestrina. Next base: position 28,469,049 of record NC_092125.1, read on the forward strand.
AACAAGTCTCTAGGGAGTTCCAAACTTTTCTACATTTTCCTGTCTTCTTCTGAGTCATCCAAACTGTTCCAACCTCTGCCTGTTACCCAGTTCCAAAGTTGCTTTCACATTTTCAGTTATCTTTTCAGCAACACCCTACTCTACTGGTACCAATTTACTGTCTAAGTGGATTTTCATGCTGCTGATAAAGACATACCTGAGACTGGGCAATTTACAAAAGAAGGAGATTTAATGGACTTACAGTTCTACATGACTGGGGAGGCCTCACAATCATGGTAGAAAGGTAAAAGGCACATCTCACATGGCAGCAGACAAGAGAAGATCTTGTGCAGGAAAACTCCTGTTTCTAAAACCATTAGATCTCGTGAGACTCATTCACTATCACAAGAACAGCACAGGAAAGACCCACGCCCATAATCCAGTCACCCCCCACCAGGAGGTTCCTCCCACAACACATGGGAATTGTGGGAGTTACAATTCAAGATGAGATTTGGGTGGGGATACAGCCAAACCATGCTATGTTTGCCAGGCTCATTTCAAACTCCTAGGCTCAAGTGATCCCCTGGCCTTAGCCTCCCAAAGTGCTGAGATTTCAGATGTGAGCCACCGTGCCTGGCAAACTATTTAGAAACAGTTTGTTGTTAAGTTTTGTTAGGTTGGAATATAGCAGCATGTAGTCAGAAGGTAATTTTTTCTTACCTTGAGACAAAATCCTTGTGAATACTCTAACTAAAGTTCCATGCTTTATTAGGTTTTCTGCTCTAGCTTGTGGGACTGCTCCATCTAATCTTTTCCAGTGGGTTTTTCCCTGTCTCCGGTACTTCATCACATGCATGTGCTCATCAACGTACACATTAATACTTGAGAAGAACCCTACACAGACATCTAGAATTCTCACAGTGTGCAACTCTTTTCTTTCTGGTTAATCTGCCCTCAAAATCTAGCCATGTTGTACTCCCTCCAACTCCTAGCTCTGTCTCCTCAACTCAGGGAGACTGCCATGCTCCACTGAATTTCCCCATTTTTGCTCTGGCTGAGCAGGTTCTCTGGGCTGTAAGCTAGGATAATTGTAGGGTTCACCTTGTCTCCCATTTCTCAAGGATCATTTTCCTTCATTGCTTCATATCTGATGTCTCATGAAGCAATGTTTCATGCATTTTCTCTGACTTCTTAGTTGTTTTATGTAGGATGGAAATCTATTTTGATGGGAAGTAGAAGTCTCCATGTCTTTTTTTCTTTTCTTTTCTTTTTTTTTTTCAAGATGGAGTCTCTCTCTGTCACCCAGGCTGGAGTGCAGTGGCATGATAGCTGCTCACTGTAAGCCCTGCCTCCCGGGTTCACACCATTCTCCTACCTCAGCCTCCTGAGTAGCTGGGACTACAGGCACCCACCACCGCGCCCTGATAATTTTTTTTTTTTTTTTTTTTTTTTTTTTTTTTTTAGTAGAGATGGGGTTTCACCAAGTTAGCAAGGATGGTCTTGATCTCCTGACCTGGTGATTCCTCCGCCTCGGCTTCCCAAGGTGCTGGGATTACAGGTGTGAGCCACTGCACGCGGCCAGAAGCCTCCATGTCTTCAACAGCCAAATGTCACAGTGGTCTAAGCTAATAGTTTATCTAACAGTGTGGTTAAAAATCTTGGTAGGCTTAGTATTTTAAACATGCAGTAGGCTTCTTATCTGTTTGCTCAGTTCCATGTGCCAGTGACCACATCCTAAATATTTTTGAGGCATAGTTTTCAGATTCGCTTTATTTATTTGCTGTTTCATCCCTACACTTGTCCTTCAGCTTAATAGTAGCTGCCTTGAGGATTTCAGACTTTACAGTGAGAACCTGAATGTGATGACTTCTGCCAACAAGGAGGTTTATGGGGCACTTTTCTTTAAAACCTTTTGTTGTTGTTATTATCTCATACTCTTTGAGGTTGACAAGTAGTTTCTCCCAAACCTGTTTGGCCTCAAATATCTGTTTTCTCTCTGTTCCTTTTCATTTATGCTTGCAAATCAGCTATTTTTTTTTCGGAGTTTATAATTTTCTTACAATATTTTGACAAAGCTTGAGCAATAGATGATATTCACTTCTAATTATTGTCTCTTCTAATCTCCTTTGCTAAACATATGATCTGTTCTGCTACCCAAGTTACCACAAGTGACGGTTTCACTTTTTTCCCCAACTGAATAACATCAATTTCTTTCTTTCATCTCATGTCAATTTTCTCACGCCTGTTTTCCACTAATACACAGCATATATTTTAAGTTTTTTGTTTTAGCAACACTTCATTTCAAAAATTAATAGCTGAAGTAGGATAACTAATATAAGTTCCACAAGAGGAAGATGCTAAAATCTGAAAGACTTAACAAAATAAATTTAATTTTCCTTTTGCTAAATTTGATGTGGATTGGCAGTCTTCCTCAAGCTTGTAGCTATGCCATCTGGAATATGTGACTTTCAGGTTGGCCAAGGCAGGGGAAGATAATGATGCAGAAGGCACATCATTTTGTAACTGCATCAGTCATTTTTACTCACAGTCCATTGGCCAGAATTTGTCACATGGTCCCAGTCTAACTACAGATCTATACCACACTAATAACTTAGTATGGAGCCACTCGCATTTGAGAAAAACACATCCTTCTGTATATAAATAACATATTCATAAATATGTATTTAGAAATATAGCATGTTGTCATTGCCTATTTTATAATAATGGAATCAGATTTATACTTTTCTGCTTTCTTTATACCAAACATCTGCTGGAAATCTCTCCAAAACAACTGCTAATTTTCTAATTCATTCTTTTTAATGGCTCCATGGAATTCCATTATGTAGTTGTATCATAATTCACTCTATCATTCCTGTCCTGAGGTACATTTACTTAACTATTTTATATTATTGCCAGTATCAACAATGTTCCAATATATATCTGTTCATACAAAATTCATTTTTTAAAAATTGATGGCTTTTACTTCATGGCACGGATGTCCAGGAGTGGGATTTATTGAGTTAAAATGCACATGTTTTATAAATTTCTATATTTTGTCAGATTGGTGTCCATCTGAAACTATTCACATTTTCACCAGCAATTTATAAAAGAACTCTTGTCTCAATGAACCTGACAACAATTGATATTTCAACACTTTCTAATATTACTAAATTACTCAGTTCAGAAATTATGGTTTTAGATACAAGAAGTACTTTGGGCTGCATTTAAATCTTTTTATTTTATTATTATACTTTCAGTTCTGGGATACATGTGCAGAATGTGCAGGTTTGTTACATAGGTATACATGTGCCACGGTGGATTGCTGCAGCCATCAACCCATCATCTACGTTAGGTATTTCTCCTAATGCTATCCCTCCCCTTGCCTCCAACCCCCTGACAGGCCCCAGTGTGTGATGTTCCCCTCTGTGCCCATATGTTCTCATTGTTCACCTCCCACTTTTGAGTGAGAACATGTGGTGTTTGGTTTTCTGTTCCTGTGTTAAGTTGCTGAGGATAATGGCTTCCAGCTTCATCCATGTCCCTGCAAAGGACATGACCTCATTCCTTTTTATGGCTGCATGGTATTCCATGGTTTATATGTACCATATTTTCTTTATCCAGTATATCATTAATGGGCATTTGGTTGGTTCCATGTCTTTACTATTGTAAGTAGTGCTGCAGTAAATATACCTGTGCATGTGTCTTTATAGTAGAATGATTTATATTCTTTTGGGTATGTACCCAGTAATGGGATTGCTGGGTCAAATGGTATTTCTGGTTCTAGATCCTTGAGGAATTGCCACACTGTGTTCCACAATGGTTGAACTAATTTACACTCCCACCAACAGTGTAAAAGCATTCCTATTTCTTCACATCCTCTCCAGCATCTGTTGTTTTCTGACTTTTTAATGATCGCCATTATAACTGGCATGAGATGTTATCTCATTGTGGTTTTGATTTGCATTTCTCTAATGACCAGTGATGATGAGCTTTCTTTCATATGTTTGTAGGCTGCATAAATGTCTTCTTTTGAGAAGTTTCTGTTCATATCCTTTGCCCACTTTTTGATGGGATTGTTTGTTTTTTTCTTGCAAATTTGTTGAAGTTCCTTGTAGATTCTGGACGTTGGCCCTTTGTCAGATGGATAGACTACAAAATTTTTCTTCCATTCTGTAGTTGCCTGTTCATTCTGATGATCATTTCTTTTGCTGTGCAAAAACTCTTTAGTGTAATTAGATCCCATTTGTCAATTTTGGCTTTTGTTGCCGTTGCTTTTGGTGTTTTAGTCATGAAGTATTTGCCCATGCCTATGTTGTGAATGGTATTGTCTAGGTTTTGTTCTAGGGTTTTTATGGTTAGGTCTTACATTTAAGTCTTTAATCCATCTTGAGTTAATTTTTGTATAAGGTGTAAGGAAAGGATCCAGTTTCAGTTTTCGGCATATGGCTATCCAGTTTTCCCAGCACCATTTATTAAATAGGGAATTATTTCCCCCTTGCTTGTTTTTGTCAAATCTGTCAAAGATCTGATGGTTGCAGATGTGTGGCATTATTTCTGAGGTGTCCGTTCTGTTCCATTGGTCTATATATCTGTTTTGGTATTAGTAACACGCTGTTTTGGTTACTGTAGGCTTGTAGTATAGTTTGAAGTCAGGTAGCATGATGCCTCCAGTTTTGTTCTTTTTGCTTAGGATTGTCTTGGCTATACAGGCTCTCCTTTGGTTCCATATGAAATTTAAAGTAGTCTGTGAAGAAAGTGAATGGTAGTTTGATGGGAATAACATGAATCTATAAATTACTTTGGGCAGTATGGCCATTTTCACAATATTAATTCTTCCTACCCATGAGCATGGAATGTTTTTCCATTTGTTTGTGTCCTCTCTTATTTTCTAGAGTAGTGGTTTGTAGTTCTCCTTGAAGAGGTCCTTCACGTCCCTTGTAGGTTGTATTGCTAGGTATTTCATTCTCTTTGTAGTGTTTGTGAATGGGAAGTCAGTCATGATTTGGTGCTCTGTTTGTCTATTACTGGTATATAGGAATGCTTGTGATTTTTGCATGTTGATTTTGTATCCTGAGAGTAGGGAGTTTTGGGGCTGAGACGATAGGGTTTCCTAAATATACAATCATGTCATCTGCAAACAGAGACAATTTGACTTCCTCTTTTCCTATTTGAATACCCTCTATTTCCTTCTCTTGCCTGATTACCCTGGCCAGAACTTCCAATACTATGTTGAATAGGAGTGCTGAGAGAGGGCATCCTTGTCTTGTGCCAGTTTTCAAAGGAAATGCTTCCAGCTTTTGCCCATTCAGTATAATATTGTATAATATTGACTGTGGGTTTATCATAAATAGCTCTTATTATTTTATTGTTCTGAGATATGTTCCAGCAATACCTAGTGTATTGATTGTTTTTAGCATGAAGGGGTGTTGAATTTTGTCAAAGGTCTTTTCTGCATTTATTGAATAATCATGTGGTTTTTGTTATTGGTTCTGTTTATGTGATGGATTACATTTGTTGATTTGCTTATATTGAACCAGCGTTGCATTCACAAGATGAAGCCGACTTGATCGTGGTGGATAAGCTTTTTGATGTGCCACTGGATTCAGTTTGCCAGTATTTTATTGAGGATTTTTGCATTGGTGTTCATCAGGGATATTGGCCTGAAATTTTCTTTGTTTGTTGTGTCTCTGCCAGGTTTTGGTATCAGGATGATGCTGGCTTCATAAAATGAGTTTGAGAGGATTCCCTCTTTTTCTATTGTTTTGAATAGTTTCAGAAGGAATGGTACCAGCTCCTCTTTGTACCTCTGGTAGAATTCAGTTGTGAATCTGTCTGAACCTAAGCTTATTTTCATTGACAGGCTATTAATTACTGCCTCAATTTCAGAACTTGTTATTAGTCTATTCAGGGATTTATCTTCTTCCTGGTTTAGTCTTTGGAGGGTGGATGTGTCCAGGAATTTATCCATTTCTTTGACATTTTCTAGTTTATTTGTGTAGAAGTGTTTATAGTATTCTCTGGTGGTAGTCTGTATTTCTGTGGGATCAGTGGTGATATCCCCTTTATCATTTTCTATTGTGTCTATTTGATTCTTCTGTCTTTTCTTCTTTATTGATCTGGCTTGCAGTCTGTCTATTTTGTTAATCTTGTCAAAAAGCCAGCTCCTGGCTTCATTGATTTTTGAAAGGGTTTTTCATGTCTCTATCTCCTTCAGTTCTGCTCTGATCTTAGTTATTTCTTGTCTTCTGCTAGCTTTTGAATTTGTTGACTCTTTCTTCTGTAGTTCTTATAATTGTCATGTTAGGGTGTCGATTTTAGATCTTTCCCACTTTCTCCTGTGGGAATTTAGAATTTAGTTCTATAAATTTCCCTCTAAACACTGCTTTAGCTTTGTTTCAGAGATTCTGATATGTTGTGTCTTTGTTCTCATTGTTTTCAAATAACTTATTTATTTCTGCCTTAATTTCTTTATTTACCCAGTAGTCATTCAGGAGCAGGTTGTTCAGTTTTCATGTAGTTGTGCAGTTTTGAGTGAGTTTCTTAATCCTGATTTCTAATTTGATGGCACTGTGGTCTGAGAGACTATTACGATTTCTGTTCTTTTGCATTTGCTAAGGAGTGTTTTACTTCCAATTATGTGGTTGGTTTTGGAATAAGTGGTATGCGGTGTTGAGAGGAATGTATATTCTGTTGATTTGGGGTGGAGAGTTCTGTAGATGTTTATTTGTCCGCTTGGTCCAGAGCTGAGTTCAAGTCCTGAATATCCTTGTTAATTTTCTGTCGCATTGATCTGTCTAGTATAGACAGTGGGGTGTTAAAGTCTCCCACTATTATTGTGTCAGAGTCTTTATAGGTGTCTGAGAACTTGCTTTATGAATCTGGGTGCTCCTGTATTGGGTGCATATATACTTAGGATAGTTAGCTCTTCTTTTTGCATTGATCCTTTTACCATTATGTAATGCCCTTCTTTGTCTTTTTGATCTTTGTTGGTTTAAAGTCTGTTTTATCAGAGACTAGGATTGCAACCCCTGCTTTTTTTTTTTTTTTTCTTTCCATTTGCTTGGTAAATATTCCTCCATCCCTTTATTCTGAGCCTATGTGTGTTTTTGCACATGAGATGGGTCTCCGGAATATAGAACACCAATGGGTCTTGACTGTTTATCCAATTTGATTTGCCAGTCTGTGTTTATTTGTTGTTGTTGTTGTTATTTTGTTTTGTGTTTTGAGATGAAGTCTTGCTCTGTCACCCAGGCTGGAGTGCACTGGCATGATCTTGGCTCACTGCAACCTCCACTACCTGGGCTCAAGCGATTATCCAGTCTCAGCCTCCTGAGTAGCTTGGATTACAGGTGCCCACTACCACACTAATTTTTTGTACTTTTAGTAGAGATGGGGTTTCGCCATGTTGGGCAGGCTGGTATCGAACTCCTGACCTCAGGTGTTCCACCCGCTTGGCCTCCCAAAGTGCTGGGATTACAGGTGTGAACCACCACACCTGGCCCAGTCTGTGTCTTTTAATTGGGGCATTTACATTTAAGGTTAATATTGTTATGTGTGAATTTGATCCTGTCATTATGGTGCTAGCTGGTTATTTTGCTGATTAGTTGATGCAGTTTCTTCATTTTGTCAATGGTCCCTACATTTTGGTATGTTTTTGCAATTGATACTGGTACTGGTTTTTACTTTCCATATTTAGCGCTTCCTTTAGGAGCTCTTGTAAGGCAGGCCTGGTGGTTACAAAATCTCTCAGCATTTGCTTGTTTCTAAGGATTTTATTTCTCCTTTCCTTATGAAGCTTAGTTTGGCTGGATATGAAATTCTGGGTAGAAAATTCTTTTCTTTAAGAATGTTGAATATTGGCCCCCACTCTCTTCTGGCTTGTAGGGTTTCTGCAGATTGATCTGCTGTTAGTCTGATGAGCTTCCTTTTGTGGGTAACCCGACTTTTCTCTCTGGCTGCCCTTAACATTTTTTCTTGCATTTCAGCCTTGATGAATCTGACCACTATGTGTCTTGGTGTTGCTCTTCTTGAGGAGTATCTTACTGGTGTTCTCTGTATTTGCTGAATTTGAATGTTGGCCTGTCTTGCTATGTTGGGGAAGTTCTCCTGCATTATATCCTGAAGTGTGTTTTCCAACTTGGTTCCATTCTCCCCTTCACTTTCAGGTACACCAATCAAACATAAGTTTGGTCCTTTCACATACTCCCATATTTCTTGGAGGCTTTGTTCTTTCCTTTTCATTCTTTTTTCTCTAATCTTGTCCTCACGCTTTGTTTCATTAAGTGGATCTTAAATCTCTGATATCCTTTCTTCCACTTGATCAGTTCAGGTATTGATACTTGTATATGCTTCCCGAAGTTCTTGTGCTGTGTTTTTCATCTCCATCAGGTAATTTATGTTCTTCTCTAAACTAGTTATTCTAGTTAGCAGTTCCTGTAACCTTATATCCAGGTTCTTAGCTTTCTTGCATTGGGTTAGAACATGCTTTTTTCGCTCAGAAGAGTTTGTTATTACCCACCTTCTGAAGCCCACTTCTGTCATTTCGTCAAACTCATTCTCCATCCAGTTTTGTTCCCTTGCTGGCAAGAAGCTGTAATTCTTTGAAGGAGAAGAGGCATTCTGGATTTTGGAATTTTCAGCCTTTTTGTGCTGGATTTTCCTTATCTTCATGGATTTATCTATGTTTGGTCTTTGATGTTGCTGAACTTTGGATGGGGTTTTTGCATGGGCATCCTTTTTGTTGATGTTGGTGCTATAGGTTTCTGTTTGTTAGTTTTCCTTCTAACAGGCCCCTCTTCTGCAGGTCTGCTGGAGTTTGCTGGAGGTCCACTCCAGACCGTGTTTCACTTGGTATCACCAGTGGAGGCTGCAGAACAGCAAAGATTGCTGCCTTGTCCTTCCTCTGGAAGCTTCATCCCAGAGGGTCACCCACCAGATGCCAGCCAGTGTTCCTCTGTATGAAGTGTTTGTCGACCCCTGCTGAGAGGCATCTCCCAGTCAGGAGGCATGGGGGTCAGGGACCCACTCAAGGAGGCAGTCTATCTCTTAGCAGACCTAGAGGGCTGTTCTGGGAGATCTGCTGCTCTCTTCAGAGCTGGCAGTCAGGAACGTTTAAGTCTGCTGAAGCTGCGCACACAGCCACCCCTTCCCCCATGTGCTCTGTCCCAACGAAATAGGAGTTTTATGTATAAGCCCCTGACTGGGGCTGCTACCTTTCTTTCAGAGACGCTCTAACCAGAGAGGAGGAATCTAGAGAGGCAGTGTAGTTACAGTGACTTTGCTTAGCCACAGTGGATTCCACACCCAGTTTGAACTTCCCGGTGGCTTTGTTTACACTATGAGGGGAAAACCACCTACTCAAGCCTCAGGAATGGCGGACGACCCTCCCTGCACCAAGCTCGAGCATCCCAGGTCAACTTCAGACTGCTGTGCTGGCAACAAGAATTTCGAACCAGTGGATCTCAGGTTATTGGGCTCCATGGGGGTGGGATCTGCTGAGCAAGACCACCCAGCTCCCTGGTTTCAGCCCCCTTTCCAGGGAAGTGAATGGTTCTGTCTCGCTGGTGTTCCAGGCACCACTGGGGTATGAAAAAACTCCTGCAGCCATCTCAGTGCCTGTCCAAATGGCCACCCAGTTTTGTGCTTGAAACCCAGGGCCCTGGTGGTACAGGCACCCAAGGGAATCTCCTGGTCTGTGGGTTGTGAAGACTGTGGGAAAAGAGTAGTATCTGGGCAAGATAGCACCGTCCTTCACAGCACAGTCCCTCATGGCTTCCTGTGGCTAGGGGAGGGAGTTTCCCGACCCCTTGCACTTCCTGGGTGAGGCAGTGCCCCACCTTGCTTCTGCTTGCCCTCCGTGAGCTGCATCCACTATCTAACCAGTCCCAGTGAGATGAACTGGGTATCTCAGTTGGAAATGCAGAAGTCACCTACCTTCTCTATTGGCCTTGCTGGGAGCTGTGGACTGCAGCTGTTTCTATTCAGCCATCTTTGATAAAGAGGGGGCTGCATTTAAATCTGTGTGTCTCATTCAGCAGCTATGTGGAGTGTGCTATGCATTATGACCTATCTTCTTCTCATGAGCTGATAGGCTCTCCTCAATTGATTATTTTTCATCACAAGTAAACTAGTTATTTGAATATCTCAACTTACTATAAGCCTACCCTATAGTAGAAGGTGAAGCAACCTTTACAAACAAGGGGCTGGCCCTTGTTGAAGTACCATATGAAAACCCTCCTGCTCTGAGCTATCCTTCCTCTTTTCCAATCCTGGGGACAATGAAAGTTCAGCCTGCTTTGGTTGTCAGTTCTTTAAGGTCAGAAGACCAGGCACCTTCAAGGGAATGAATGCCAATCTTCTTCCAAGGATTTATGCTGTTTTAGAACCAGAAACTCTTTTTCATAATCCGCAGTCTTAAAATCTTCACCTTGAGGATCTCTGTTTGATCTCCAGGCTCTCCCAGACTACAAAGAAAAAAAAAAAAAAAAAAACCACCCTATATAAGGTTTCTCCTTTGAGTCCATGGAGTACAGTTTTGTCAGCATGAGAGTGTATCAATCAGCTCTAGTGGTCTTGAAGCTCGGAAAGCAGACTAGACTGCAGTTGAAAGAAGAGGGAAAACAAGCTACATTCAAGTTACCAGTTTGCTAGAAACTTCCTAATATATTTTGTAGAAATTATTGAAATTGAGAGGACACAGTAAGAGAGTGATGGGCAATGTGACATAGTGGGGCACTCCATCCAATTATTGCCAAGTGGGAAAGAAGACCTTGGGTTGCTACATCTCTCCATTTTTTTTTTTAAGAAAAATCATAAATCCAGAATTTTATTTAATATCTTTTCATTTCAAAATATTGAAGATTTATAGAATTGTTTTTGTAAATACTCTGTGAACAAAACCAAACATGTCTTTAGGTTGGATTCAGCCTACAGTGTCCTAGGTTAGGATCTCTGGAGTAGATGGTATTTTGGAAAATAGATGGACATCTCTAACTTTTTAATTCTGTATTGATATGGTTTGGCTCTGTGTCCCCACCCAAATCTCATCCTGTAGCTCCCATAATTCCCAGGTGTTGTGGGCAGGACCTGATGGGAGATGATTGAATCATGGGGGTGGATCTTTCCCATGCTGTTCTCATGATAGTGAATGGATCTCACGAGATCTCATGGTTTTAAAAATGGGAGTTTCTCTGCACAAACACTCTTTTGCCTGCTGCTATCTATGTAAGATGTGACTTGCTCCTCCTTGCCTTCCACCATGATTGTGAGGCCTCCCCAGCCATATGGAACTGTAAATCCAATAAACCTTTTTTTTTTTTTTTTTGTAAATTGCCCAGTCTTGAATATGTCTTTATCAGCAGCATTAAAATGAGCTAATACACATATGACGGAAGGCAACTATCATGCTTTCTCTTTAGGCAAGTTCCTTTGAAAGAGAGGCATGTCCTCTACTTAGTTTTTTATTGCCGAATGTTCCAAGTATAGCATAAGGTATACACAGGGCATTTAGTAGGTGTTTATGGAATGAAGAAAGACAACCCTTGGTGCCAGTGTCAGAGACTAATAGGTGACTGGTCTGACTTTTGTGAATATAAACAGTACTGCAGTAAAGGAAGCTACTAATGTGGCAATTGAAAGTGTGAAGAGGGATGAGACATAGTGTCATGAACTAAAATATTCCCTGGAATTGATGTCCATAAAGGTGAGCAGAATATGCATGTATGTGCCTTCTGCAAAACCAGAATGTTTTCAAAACTTTCAGCTGTCCAATTTACCTGTGGCATGGAGCTAGCTGAACAATGAATCCTGTTTAATGAGGAATACAAGAAGTTTTGTCCCAACCATGAGGATTTGAAGATTTTATAGTCTGACAACCACCTGGATGCAAAGCTTTGTCTCGTGTGGCATAACCTGAAGATGAACTCAAAACCATGAATTTTCATTTTTTTTCCTATTTGCCATGTCTCTTTTGAAGAGACTTCGAAGAGTCTCTTGTAGGGAAAGGAAAACAATGAAATCATTATCCTATATTTTGCAAGCACAGAGTCTGAATACTATAATAGTGAAGAAATGATTGCCTGAAATAACAACTCAAATGTGATTTCAAAATATGAGAGAGAAAGGCCAAAAACAGAATTTGAATTGCAAGCCTCCTTAATTGTTGATTGGGCTCTAATGGTCTGTTCACTGTACTACTGCCTGTATGAACATGAGCCCTATTCCTAATTACAACCTATTTTTATTGTTATCTAGATGACATCAAGATCTGTGGGATTAAACAGACAGTGCCATGCACACTGTGTAATGATTGTAGCCAAATACCATGTTTTCTCAAGACCATGGAGAGAGAGTGATTTCCTCAGTCAAAATATCAACAGCTAGATTTTCAAGGCTGCTACCATTATACTATTGTCATTCTGAGAACAACAACAACAAAATGTCACTCTATTGAGTCAACAGACTGTCTTTAGCTTATCTTCAAACTCATATTATTTTACTCTGTAATTTCAAAATTTTTGTTTATTAAGTTTCTCTCTGGGAGAGTTTGAAACATGAGTTTTAAAACAGATTATTAACATCAAAGACTATTGAGTTCACTTATAAGTAATAGGAATATAGAGTAATAATACTACACATTTATATATAATCTGTCTACTTTCAAAGAAAGGATTTGAAGTAGGTTCTTCAGAGTAAATGAGCTAAATATGATCAGCTTTTTCTGTCGGGAAATTGAAGAATCTAATGAGTGCACCCAAAGAATGGCAAACACGACAGTTTTCTTCAGGACTGTCACAGTGCCCTGCTTCCAAAGGATATGACACCCAAAGAGTTCACAGCTGTGCTGTCATCGCAAGCTTAAATTTAACACTGGTGATATCATAGCCATGGAATACAATTTTTTAAAAATATCACAGCTGAATTTTTAGATTACATAGTATCATTAAGAAGTGAGCTCCACCAGTTTTGATAGAGACTACTGACATTTGAGAGCATACAATGAAGGAAATTTATGTAAAAATCAGCTGTGTCACATACTGTGTTAAGACTTTGATACCTATGATCTCAGCCTCAAAACAACCCCGTGAGCTAAGTAGCATTATCCTTATTCTGTACACTAGCAACTTAAGATTTGAAGAGGTTAAATACCTTCTCCAGGATCACACAGCTGGCAAACGACTGAACAAGGAGGCTCACCCATGTCTTCCTGATTCCAAAGCATGTGCTCTTTCCATTACACATGGAATGTTGGGAATTCAGATTGTATTTCGTTTTGGCCTAGGTTAAAAACCTGCTCTGGACATTTCTCAGGAGTCAAATAAAATAGAGGCTAATGAAAACAGCGAATTCATCTCCTAACAAAGCCTAACACACCTCGGTGGCAAGGGACAGGGTCTCGCTATTGGAATAAAAATTATGACATGACCAAAAGCTCTGTTCTCAGCCATTCCCTCTCATAGATGTAGCGATCTCTTAAAGTCCACCACGAATATTCCTTCCTATGTCCTTTTTAAAAAAATAAAATTATTTCTATGGGAGACAGGAAAGAATCATATATGAAATAAATTCACATTCAAGTGCTTAGTGACTAATCAGATATGCTTTCTTCTAAGAAGAAAGGCAGTCAACACGTTTTTGGTGTGTGAAGATGATGTGGCTGAAAAGCAGAATGGAAATCTGGAAAGGAAATGAAAGAACACTCTGTCTTTTTCACTTTCTGCTTAGGTCAAGCCCTAGACACAGTACTTGGAAAAGGAAGAGAAAAAGAGATGCTGGTGGTGTTTTTTTTTTTTTTTTTTCTTGAGTAGTCTGGAAACTTGCAATGGGTCAAATTTGTAGCCATGTTCTTGATTTGAAAGATGTCTACCTGAAGATAATCGTAGTTTTAAACATTTTATTTTAATGGTCACTGATGATTGGTATTATTTTAAAGGTTAAGCATTGGCATCAAGGTTTTTCTATATCCTTTGCTTTTACAATTTTAATAATACTCTACATGAAATAAACACTTTGAAAACTTAGGAGATTTCATCCTTTCGTACTTGTGAATTTGACTTTTGAACTGTTATTAAGTTTGAAGTCCAAATTATGGAGTTGACTAAGACTGATACTAGATTAAAAAGTGTGCAAAACCATGGAATTAAAAGACCTAATCAGTTTTTCTGTGTCACTGACTTTCCTGCTTAACTGAGTATTGTAGAGTATTACATAACTAAATATAGGATGTAACACAGATCTTAAAAGTTAAAAGTCAATAACAAGATTCCAAGCACTGTCCATAGTTGGTAAAACACAAAATTCCACTTTAAAACAACATTTTTCAAAGCCTCTCAGAAATTAGTCTGCTCTCAGGAAGTCCTGCCGAAGGCTGTCATAATGAGACATGCCTATGGAGTTGGCAGCCATCTTGTGCAGTGAGAGACGGAGTGTCTGGCTCTGAGCCAAGGAAAGCCAAAGTGATCAATATTACATCCTGAAAGCACCAATGGACCCTTTGTCCCAGAACTAGCGCTTCTGGGAGATGTGCCAGAAGATTCACATGTGCACATATGTGCACACACAATAACATGATGATTCAGGAAATTCAGTCATATGGGAAGATCAAAAGCACAGCAGGATATTCCTGTGACTCTGGCATTGGTCAGCAATACTTCAACCTCCACATCCAAATATGAAGGCAGCTTAAAGAGCCTACAGATGGAAGACAAACAGAAACTTGAAAAAATGTACTAAGACAGCTTATTTTTCTCCTGTTGTCCTTACACCTACCATGAACACTCTGGTGCCTTGCCAGTCACTCCTGCACCGCTTTGAAGTTTGACTCTGTCCCTGAATCCTACAGAGTGGATGCCAGCCTGGCCTGATCTCACCTCTTTAAGCCTTCTGCCTCCAGTGTGCTCACAAGTGTTTGGAACATGTATTGGGGATAGAGGAGAATATGATCCCAGACCCAGCTCCAGACAGCTACTAGAACACGTTATGTGTCTGGCATTGAACAAGATCACATTGCCAATTTAAAACCATCGAAGTTATACCTGATGTAAATGATGAGTTGATGGGTGCAGCACACCAACATGGCACAAGTATACATATGTAACAAACCTGCACGTTATGCACATGTACCCTACAACTTAAAGTATAATAATAATAAATAAATTTAAAAAAAAAAAAAAACCATCGAAGTGATCTCAATTTTCTTGGGAAAGAAAAAAAGAAAGACCAAGTGCCTGATGAGAGAACAATGAAAAGATACAAATATCATCACACACACAAATATCATCTGCCTAAAAATCCAGGCCATATTTGGGATCAGAAAAATACATTTTAAATGGATCGCATTAACAGAAGGGCCTAATCAGGCACTCTTGCTACTGTTGTCTTTATGGATAAATTTTAAGGACAGGTGGAGCCAGGCAGGAAGTAAATATTCAATTTAGAACGTTTTCATGCATTTAATATCTGCCTCTCTCATCATGTTTGCAATTTTTACAGTCTTTGTTATGAATAGCTTCTCATCACATTTCTAAGAGGGAGATCATCATAATTACAACCTTATGTTATGGCAGAGCAGAAAGAAGTGACTTGGCAAAGGTCGTGCGGCAATGCAGTGTCCTAGACAGGAAGGGAACTGATATATCTGGAAACCATTGTGAGTTGTGCATTCCAGTGTACATGGCAGAAAGCAAGGCTCAAGTTGCTGCAGCCAAAGCTTAGAGCTTTTTCTGAAGCATGAGTGCTTGGTATGGATATCACCAAAAAGAAAAAAGAAATTACTTTAGTAGTACTGAGCAAAATCCGACTGGGAGAAATTTCCAAATTACTGTTACTTTTATGGGTATTAGGAGTAAGACAGAGAAAGGATAAACTGCCCTTTAATAATAGAGTATTTGATTTGGCATTTAAATGGTTACAAAATCTACTCTTACGCAACAATTTACCCTGTGCGAAAGTGTTGTATTAATTCAGATAAGGATGGTACCTCCTTCATGAGACTCTCCAGGGGTTACTTCTTTGTGTTCTTGTATGGTCCACATGGCTATATAATGAGCCAACACATATCCTAGGATGCTGCTTTGCAGTAGGAATTAGATGTTTAAATGATTTTAGAAATGGAATATCATGAAGTCTATAATTTCTACACAATGAATGAGTCATTTGCAGATCCTTATAGTTGGTCTTTTCCCAGCAAAAGTTTCAAGAATAAAAATCCCCTATCTCCCAACATAACATCAAAGAGAATAAGATTGAAAACTCAGAAGAGAGAAACAGAGAGACTCATAGTATTTTTTTGAGAAAATACATATTTCCCAGTAAGCAAATCTCCTTATAAATATAATTGTTTAAAAATGAAAAAAAAAAAACTCTGAATTTACTGTATGAACTTTGGAATATTTAAAATGGAGAAACCAAGAATTTTCTGTAATCAGTATTAAAATTTTGACATATAGAAGTGAAAATTTAAATCACAAGGTATAGGACAAGACCTTTATTTGATACACAAAAGGTCTTACTAGAGGAGAATATGACCCAAACTGGATAAGGGCAGACACATCTTCCTTGACCACATCTGACAAGTGGCTTTACCCAGTTGTCTCACAAAAAAGAATTACATGTTTATAACCCATTTGGTTTATGTTTCTAATATTTAAAAAAGAGGTGATTGTAAAATATTTCAGACAACAGAAAATAGTGTACCATCAACAGCCATATTTCACATGTTTCAGCATCTTACCATATTCGCTTTAGATCAAATTCTTTGTTGCCGGGCACGGTGGCTCACATCTGTAATCCCAGCACTTTGGGAGGCCAAGGAGGGCAGATCACTTGATGTCAGGAGTTGAGACCAGCCTGGCCAACACGGTGAAACCCCATCTCCACTAAAAACACAAAAGTTAGCCAGGCACGGTGGCGGGCGCCTGTAATACTAGCTACTTGCGGGGCTGAGGCAGGAGAATCACTTGAACCTGGAGTGTGGAGGTTGCAGTGAGCCGAGATTGAACCACTGCATTCCAGCCTGGGTGACAGAGTGAAACTCCGTCTTAAAAAAAAAAAAAAAAAAGAAAAAAAAAAAGACCTTCTTTATACGAAAGAAGACATAGCAGATATATTAATATTTGAATGCTATAATAGAAGACTTTCCTGTCTTGCAATTCCATTTCCTTTTTTCTCTCCATGGTAGTACCTGAAATTGGGGTGTATTTTATTGTTGTTTTTATACCTTACTACCTGTAGATGTATTAGCAATTATTATGTAGTATCGTTTGCACATTTTTAAATTAGGTAATATTATGTTGTTTTACATTTTTCTATGTGATTTTTACCCTACCATAGTTTTTAACATTTATCCAAGCTTTTATATATATATATATATATATATATATATATATATATATATATCTTCTAATTATTATAACCACTAAAACTAGTCTACTTATGTGTGTGTGTGTGGGATGCCATTTAATGATGGTTCACTATTATTACTTTTCATTGTTGTTGTACTTTTTATTTTGTATTTCCTTGATTATAGTGAGATTGATTTCCTTTTCTGTGATTTCTCTTTTCATATCCTTTGCCCATTTTTCCCACTGGATTGTTTGATTTTGTGAAATTAATTTTTAGCAGTTTATAATATATTCTTAATGCCAATTCTTTGACAATTGCATGCCTTGCAAATAACTTCTCTCTACTATGTCTCTTTAATGATTTATAGACTGCTGTATATAACGGCACATCTCACCTCTATTCCTTACATCAGCCCCATCCACTATACATAGTTGATGCCAAAAAGGAAATATTACAGCAACTTCACTGTGCTTTTCTATCAACCTCATTCTTGTTGAACTTCAATTATACCTTGCTTCTAGCCCTTGGCTCTGTTTTTCTTTGGCTTCAAATCCAATCTTTTGTATGACATTTGAACTTGCATATCCAAGTTTTTATATTCTGTGCTTCCTGAAAATGTTGTACAGCACTCAACCTTTGTCATCTCATCTTTTTCCTTCTTGTGTAGATTCTCTGGATCTTATATAATTTATATCACATGCTTTCATGATTGTGGTAAGCTAGATCCTTTGGCCTAGCATTGAACTTTCTCTTAAATTCTAAATCTTTAATAAATGAATTTGTTTTCTTCAGACATGTATTTCTAGCATAAATCATCTTATTCATGTATTTTATGACTTCTTTATTATCTGTTTCTCTCCTCTGCATCCTCCTACAAGAATGTAAACTTTATGAGAGCAAGAACTTTATCTTTTCACCACAGTATTTTCAATAATTTTTGAAAGGAAGAAGGAATCCAGATAATGTTCTTTGCATGATTTCTGATTTTTGAAAACCCAGCGCAAGCCTTTTTAACTAAGGTTCTATATCATTCTCACACCATAATATGTAGCTAGTCAATCTTCATTCGTTATTTTTGTTGTACTTCCGTTCTCACAGCACCTTTGATAAGTATGGCAGTTTTAAAACATGGCTGTAAATTATTTGCCATTTCTCCCATAAAGAGGTCTGATTTGTGTACTCATTCTTGATTTAGGTGAGTTTGTGGTGCCACAGGATTTTTGAGACTGAGTCATAAAAAGTCATGCAATTTGCGCCTTGTTTTCTGGAACACTTGCTTATGGAATCCTGAGTCATCATGTGATAAGTCCAGCAACATATCCTGAGGCCACCATCCTGTGAGGAAACCCAAGCCATATGGAGAGGTCACATGGCAACATGCAGGTCACATAGTCACATGTAGGAGTTCTAGGTAACAGTCCCTGCTTAGCCCAGCCTTTGATTTATTCCTGACCAGTTCCCAGACATGGAAGAAGCCTCTAAATGATTCTGTCTCTCAGTTGTTCAAGTCACTCCCAGTCATTTAAGTCTCTTCAGCTGAACCCACATATACTATGAAGCGAAGACAGAACATGTCCACTGCGCTCTGCCTGAATGCCAAATGCTACCTATACAAAAAGGATGCCAAATTAATTTTGAGGCCAAAATTCTATTATGGTAGAGTGAAAAGACCAGATAAACCACATTTTAAATTAAACTGTATAACCAAGCTGACAATAATCTGGATTTATTGCAAACTAAAACTCCACTTTAATAGATTAACTATCCAAAGAAAAAAATCCTGTTTTCTATACTTTTTGGCATCCGCCACCACGCTCGGCTAATATTTTGTATTTTTAGTAGGAATGGGGTTTCACTGTGTTGGCCAGGCTGGTCTCGAACTCCTGACCTCGTGATCCACCCACGTTGACCTTCCAAAGTGCTGGTATTACAGAAGTAAGCCACTGCACCCAGCCCTTCCTTTCTTTATGTAGATCCAAGTATCTATCACATCTATCACATCTCAAAGTTATAGAAGAAAAATAAAAAATTGAAGACTCCAGCAAATATGTTTCTAAGATTTCTGATTTGAACAAATCATCCTGGAAGAATACTTTATAAATTTAACCATCATTACAATACCCTCAAGCCCAAAAGCAGTCTAGAGCTTGTATAATGTAGGCCCAAGAGTTCATTATAATGATGGAATCTATTGCGTCAATACCAAATTCCCCAACAAAGACTCTTAATATGTAAGTGGATGAAGAGTCAGTACAAATGAACCCATATTCAGGACATTGTCAGCTCATGCTTTACATATCACTCAGGGCATTTTATTCTACTCATTACTGTCTTCTTAAAGCTCTCTTCTCCTTGGGAATCTGTGACACTACTCTAGTGGTTTTCCTGCTCCCTATCCAGGTTTTTCTTCTAAGTCTTCTATGGATACCTGTTCCTAATGCTACTCCAAGCATCGTCTTCAGCTGTCGGTTCTTATCAAAGTCATTCACATGAGTGATCTAATGTACTGTATACATGCTGACGACCTTCACATGTCTACCTCCAATTCAGATTTCTCTTGAAGCTAAACATATAATCTGCACCTTGGACATATTCCCTTAGAGATAAATCTTCTTTCTCCCAAGGCTGGCTTGCTGCAGGTGTACTTGTCAAAGCCCAGAAGCCACCCCACCTCTGGCTACATGTGTTGACTTTAGGTCAGAGTGAAGGTGCATGGAATCCAAGACACATTTCAGGGCCTGGGCCTGGACTGGACATGGCTGTGGGTCCAGGAAAAGGCTGGGTCTCTAGTAAATTTTAGGGAATCAACAGGAATTTTAAAAGCTATGTACAAAGCTTCTTGTAGAAATGCCTACCTTGATGACCTATAGAAGCTTTAATGTTTTCAGAAATTGACTTTGTGCTTAGACTGCAGGCTGTATGAGAATTTTGTCTAATTTGCTTAACATTGTATATCCAACACTTAACAGATTGCCTAATCCAGAGTAGGCAGACAATATTGACCGAATAGATGAATGTATGAATTGATGAGTGTATGAAATAGTCTCAGAACTGTTTTCTTCCCAATATTCCCTGTTTTTGGAATGGTGACATCATCTCTTTAAATTTTCCCAAGTCAAGAACCTCAAAGTCATCTTAGATCTTCTTCTCCTAGCCCTCACACAACGATTTGGTCATCAATTCTGTTAATTCTACTTTCTGACTATCTGCTCCTCCTCCCCATCCCCATGACCATTGCCCGAGTTTATCACCAACCTCTTCATCTTCTACATGGCTATCAGAGAGATAATTCTAAACACAAGTGCCACTACGTCACATCCTACCCAGCTCTGCCACTGAGCTGAATGACTTTGGACAAGTTACTTAACCATGCTGAGTCTTGCAGCAGATTGTGAGGCTTAAATTAATAAATGTTAACTGTTTAGAACAGAGCCTAGGATAAGGTAACAGTCAATAAATGTTACCTAGTGCTTTTGTTATTATAATCCACTATTCTTCAATATACCTGATTTGTTCATAGAGAAACAAAAACAAAGGCCAGGCGTGGTGGCTCACGACTGTAATCCCAGCACTTTGGGAGGCCGAGGCGAGTGGATCACCTGAGGTTGGGAGTTCGAGAGCAGCCTGGCCCACATAGTGAAACTCCATCTCTACTAAAAATACAAAAATTAACTGGGCATGTTGTCACATGCCTGTAATACCATCTCAGGAAGCTGAGACGGGAGAATCACTTGAACCTGTGACGCGGAGGTTGCAGTGAGTTCAGATCACACCACTGCACTCCAACCTGGGCTTCAGAGTGAGACTCCGTCTCAAAAAACAAAAACAAAAACAAAAACAAATCAACGCAAGTCAATCCCTTTGCCGGGCATGTAAGACTTTTCTTACCTGACTTCCACTGGTCTAGCCTCACTCCCCACTCTCTTTCCCTAAATTTGAGAGATACCAAATCCCTTTGCTTTTTTTTTTTTTTTTTTTTTTTCCACTCTGTCAACCAGGCTGGAGTGCAATGGCACGATCTTAGGTCACTGCAGCCTACGACTCACAAGTTCAGGAGACCCTCCCACCTCAGCCTCCTGAATAGTGGCAACTACAGGCCTGTGCCACCACACCTGGCTTTTTTTTTTTTTTTTTTTTTTTGGTAGAGACAGGGTTGCACCATGTTGTTCAGGCTGGTCTGTAAATGATCTATCTGCCTTGGTCTCCCAAAGTGCTGGGATTACAGGTGTGACACCACCCCTGGCCACTTTGCATTTTTGATACATGACATGCTTCTTTATACCTTTGCATATACAGTAATCATCCCTTAACTCCTCTTACAGTTAAATTTCAGTTTTAATGCTGTGTCCTCTAATGAACTTTGCCTGATGTCTTTAAAGTCAGATGCTTCCCTGAAAGTGACACTTAACTCGTGTATATGATACTCATGACTTTCAGCTCACTGTATTATTAAATTTTCAAGCAGCATTTCTCTAGCTTTATTAAATTGTATACTTCTTTTGGGGAGAAATAATTCTTTTATCTTTGTTCCATTTTTCTATGAATAGTAATAGAGTCTAACATTTAGCGTACATTCAATAATTATTTGTTGAACAAATAAAGCACCTTATTATTAAATCATTAGAAATGACCTAGATTATTGATAGGAAAATAATATATTGAGTAAATAAAATATCCTTTAGAATTTATGATTCTTTTCTGAGAAAAACTTCAGTTCTGTATATTTAATGATTTAAGTAAGTAAGCTCATCTTTTGAAGAAGATCCGTAGTTTATGGTATTTTACCATCATATTTTTCTTCTTTAACACTTTGCCTTTCTTTTTCTTTTTCTTTTTTAAGATGGAGTTTCGCTCCTGTTGCCCAGGCTGGAGTGTTATGGCATGATCTTGGCTCACTGCAACCTCTGCTTCCTGGATTCAAGCGATTCTCCTGCCTCAGCCTCCCGAGTAGCTGGGATTACAGGTGCCTGCCACTACGTACAGCTAATTTTTTGTATTTTTAGTAGGAACGGGGTTTCACTATGTTGGCCAGGCTGGTCTCGAACTCCTGACCTTGTGATCCACCCACCTCGGCCTTTCAAAGTGCTGGTATTACAGGTGTGAGCCACTGCACCCGGCCCTTCCTTTCTTTATGTAGATCCAAGCATCTATCATATCATGTTTCTTCCTTCTGAAAAAATTATTTTAACATTTCCTGCAAGGCAGATCTGCTAGTGACAAATTCCCTCAATTTTTGCTTGTTGGAGAAAATCTTTGTCTTTTACTTTTAAAGAATAAAGAATTCCAGACTGGTGGGTTTTTTTCTTTTAATACATTACATATTTCACTTTACTCTCTTCTTGTTTGCATGCATTCTGAAAATAAGCCCAATGTAGTTCTTTTTTTGTTTGTTTGTTTTTATTTTTTTCTTTATTTCTTCTAAAAAAAAATGGGATACATGTGCAGAACGTGTAGGTTTGTTACATAGGTAATCGTGTGCCATGGTGGTTTGCTGCACCTATTGACCCATCCTCTAAGTTCCCCCCCCCACCCCTCACCCCCAAAAGGGCCCTGGTGTGTGTTGTTCCCCTCCCCGTGTCCATATGTTGTCAGTGTTCAACTCCCGCTTATGAGTGAGAACATGTGGTGTTTGGTTTTCTGTTCCTGTGTTAAGTTGCTGAGGATAATGGCTTCCAGCTTCATCCATGTCCCTGCAAAGGACATGACCTCATTCCTTTTTATGGCTGCATGGTATTCCATGGTTTATATGTACCATATTTTCTTTATCCAGTATATCATTAATGGGCATTTGGGTTGGTTCCATGTCTTTACTATTGTAAATAGTGCTGCAGTAAATATACGTGTGCATGTGTCTTTATAGTAGAATGATTTATATTCTTTTGGGTATATACCAGTAATGGGATTGCTGGGTCAAATGGTATTTCTGGTCCTAGATCCTTGAGGAGTCACCATACTGTCATCCACAATGGTTGAACTAATTTACACTCCCACCAACAGTGTAAAAGCATTCCTATTTCTCTACAGCCTTGCCAGCATCTATTTTATTGTTTTCTGACTTTTAAATAATTGCCATTCTGACTGGCGTGAGATGGTATCTCAGTGTGGTTTTGATTTGCATTTCTCTGATGATTAGTGATGTTGAGCTTTTCTTCAGATGTTTGTAGGCTGCATAAATGTCTTCTTTTGAGAAGTCTCTGTTCATATCCTTTGCCCACTTTTTGATTTTTTTTTTTTCTTGTAACTTTAAGTTCCTTGTAGATCCTGGATATTAGACCTTTGTCAGATGGGTAGATTGCAAAAATTTCTCCCATTCTGTAGGTTACCTGTTCACTCTGATGATAGCTTCTTTCACTTGCAGAAGTTCCTTAGTTTAATTAGATCCCATTTGTCAATTTTGACTTTTGTTGCAATTGCTTTTGACACTTTTTTCATGAAGTCTTTGCCCATGCCTATGTCCTGAATGGTATTGCCTAGATTTTCTTCTAGGGTTTTTATGGTTTCAGGTTTTACATTTCAGTCTTTAGTCCATCTTGAGTTAATTTTTGTATAAGGTGTAAAGAAAGGGTCCAGTTTCAGTTTTCTGCATATGGCTAGCCAGTTTTCCCAGCACCATTTACTTAATAGGAGATCCTTTCCCCATTGCTTGTTTTTGGCAGCAGGTTTGTTGAAGATCAGATGGTTATAGAGCTGTGGTGTTATTTCTGAGGTCTCTGTTCTCCTTAATTGGTCTGTATGTCTGCTTTGGTACCAGTACCATGCTGCTGTGGTTACTATAGCCTTGTAGTATAGTTTGAAGTCAAGTAGTGTGATGCCTCCAGCTTTGTTCTTTTTGCTTAGGATTGTCTTGGCTATACGGGGTCTTCTTTGATTCCATATGAAATTTAAATTTGCTTCTTCTAATTCCATGAAGAATGTCAATGGTAGTTTGATGGGATAACATTGAATCTATAAATTATTTTGGGCAGTGTGGCCATTTTCACGATATTGATTCTTCCTATCCATAAGCATGAAATGTTTTTCCATTTGTTTGTGTCCTCTCTTATTTTCTTGAGCAGTGAAGAAGTCCTTCACATCCCTTGTTAGCTTATTCACATCCCTTGTTAGCTGTATTCTTAGGTATTTTATTCTCTTTGTAGCGATTGTGAATGGGAGTTCATTCATGATTTGGCTCTCTGCTTGCCTATTGTTGGTGTAAAGAAATGTTTGTGATTTCTGCACATCGATTTTGTATACTGATTCTTTGCTGAAGTTGCTTATCAGTTCAAGAAGTTTTTGGGCTGAGATGATGGGGTTTTCTAAATATACAATCATGTCATCTGCAAACAGAGACAACTTGACTTCCTCTCTTCTTATTTGAATATGCTTTATTTATTTCTCTTGCCTAATTGCCCTGGCCAGAACTTCCAATACTATGTTGAATAGGAGTGGTGAGAGAGGTCATCCTTGTCTTGTGCCAATTTTCAAAGGGAATGCTTACAGATTTTGCCCATTCATTATGATATTGGCTGTGGGTTTGTCATAAATAGCTCTTATTATTTACATATACGTTCCATCAATACCTAGTTTATTGGGGGTATTTTTTAGCATGAAGTGATGTTGAATTTTATCAAAGACCTTTTCTGCATTTATTGACATAATCATGTGGTTTTTGTCTTTGGTTCTGTTTATGTGATTGATTACATTTATTGATTTGCATATGTTGAACCAGCCTTTCATTCTAGGTATGCAGCTGAGTTGATTGTGGTGCATAAGTTTTTAAATGTGCTGCTGGATTTGGTTTGCCAGTATTTTATTGAGGATTTTCACATCAATGTTCATCAGGGATATTGGCCTGAAGTTTGTTGTTGTTGTTGTTGTGTCTCTTCCCAGTTTTGTATCAGGATGATGCTGGCTTCATAAAATGAATTAGGGAGTAGTCCCTCCTGTTCAATTCTTTGGAATAGTTTCAGAAGGAATGGTACCAGCTCATCTTTGTATTTTTGGTAGTATTCACTGGTGAATCTGTCTGGTCCTGTTTTTTGTTTGTTTGTTTGTTTGGGAGGCTATTAATTACTCCCTCAATTTCAGAGCTTGTTATTGTTCTATTCAGGGATTCAATTTCTTCCTGGTTTAGTCTTGGTAGAATGTATGCACCCAAGAATTTATCCATTTCTTCTAGATTTTCTAGTTTATTTGTGCAGAGGTGATTACAGTATTCTCTGATGCTAGTTTGTGTTTCTGTGGGTCAGTAGCGATATCCCCTTTATTATTTTTTATTGTGTCTATTTGATTCTTCTCTCTCTTCTTTATTAGTCTAGCTAGTGGTCAATCTATTTTGTTAATTTTTTCAGAAAACCACCTCCTGGATTCGTTGATTATTTGAAGGATTTTTTGTTTCTCTACCTCCTTCAATTTGTCTCTGATCTTAGTTATTTCTTGTTTTCTGCTAGCTTTTGAATTAGTTTGCTCTTGCCTCTCTAGCTCTTTTAATTGTGATGTTAGGGTGTTGATTTGAGATCTTTCTAGCTTTCTGATTAGGGCATTTAGTGCTATAAATTTCCCTCTTTTGGGTTTTCAACACTGTATTGTTGATTCTTTCTCATCTTTGTGAGTTTGTCTCGTTTCGGTCTTTGAGGCTGCTGATCCTTGGATGGGATTTTTGTGGGGGCTTTTTGTTGTTGATGATGATGCTGTTATTGTTGCTTTCTGCTTGTATTCCTTTCAATGGTCAGGTCCCTCTTCTATAGGGCTGCTGAAGTTTCTGGGGGTTCACTTCAGGCCCTATCTATATGATTCACTCCCACGCCTAGAGATGTCACTCAAGGAGGCTGGAGAACAGCAAAGATGGGTGCCTGCTCCTTCCTCTGGAACTTATGACCTCGAGGGGCACCAACCTGTTGTCAGTAGGATTGCTCCTATATAGGGTGTCTGACAACCCCTGTTGGAGGGTCTCACCCAGTTGGGTGAACAGGGAACAGGACCTATTTAACAGAGCACTTTGTCCCTTAGTGGAGAGGGTGTGTTTCACTGGTGGGGGGGACCCACTCATCTGGGCTGTCTGAATTCCTCAGAACTACCAGGAGGAGAGGCTAAGTCGGCTGGTCCGTAGAGACTGCAGCCACCTCTCCTCCTAGGGGCTCTGGCCCAGGGAGATCCAAATTCTGTCCCTGAGGCTCTGGCTGGAGTTATTGGAGATCCCACCCGCTGAGGAAGGATGGGTCAGGGTTAGGCCTGAAGATGCACTCTGGCCGCAGGCTACCATAGCTGGTGTGTTGGGTTATGGGGACAAGTGTTGGGACTGAGCCGTCCAGCCTCCCTGGCTCCAGCAGAGTAAAAGAGCAGCCTGGAGCTATAGAAATGGGTGCAGCCCTTCTCCCACCCAAGGAGCTTAGTGTGTTAGGCAGTTGTGAGTCCCAGTGCTGGTTGCTGCCACTCCCCAAAGGAGTTCAAACAGCCACAGCCGGTGCTGATTGCCCCTCTTCCTGGGAGTTCAATAGGCTTGAGCAGATTCTAGCTGAGAAACTGTAAGAATCTGTGCATTCTGGGGTTGGGATGCTAGGCTCTGGTGGTGTAGGTTCACAAGTGGGATCTTCCGATCCGTGGGTTGCACAGTTCCATGGAAAAAGCAGTTTCCCCGGCTGAGTAGCGTGTTCACTCACTGCCTCCCTTGGCTGAGGGGAGGCAATTCCCCTTCCCCGTGTGGCTCTCAGGTGGGCCGCAGCACCACACTGTTCTTCCTTGTCTCCTTGGGTCATGCCAGCATTCGAATCCATTTCGATGACAGAACCTGGATACCTTGGTTGCAGGTGGAGCATTCACGAACTAAATATGTTTTTTTTTTTTTTTTTTTTCCAGTGGGAGCCTCCTAATGCTGTTGCCTGTAGTCAGCCCCCTTGGCCCCCCCCACCCCCCTACGCCCTTCCTCCCACTTCCCCACCTCCCTCCCCATCCCACTGCCTCCCCCTACCCCCCACCAATGTACCACCCCCACACCACCAGTGTCGTTCGTAATTCCTATTCTTACTTCTTTATAGGTAAGGTGTTTTTTCATCTTTCAAGATGTTCTCTTTGTCTTTAATTTTCTGCAGTTCGAAAATTATATGCCTGGGTGTAAATTTTTGTTTTTTATCCTACTTGATGTTCTCTGAGCTTTCTGTATCTGTGGTTTGGTGTCTATCATTAACTTTAGGAAATTCTCAGTATTGCTTCAAATATTTCTTTTCTTTTCTTTTTTTTTGAGACAGAGTCTCGCTCTGTCACCCAGGCTGGAGTGCAGTGGCCGGATCTCGGCTCACTGCAAGCTCCGCCTCCCGGGTTCACGCCATTCTCCTGCCTTAGCCTCCTGAGTAGCTGGGACTACAGGTGCCCGCCACCACGCCCGGCTAGTTTTTTTTGCATTTTTAGTAGAGACGGGGTTTCACCATGTTAGCCAGGATGGTCTCGATTTCCTGACCTCGTGATCCACCCGCCTCGGCCTCCCAAAGTGCTGGGATTACAGGCGTAAGCCACTGTGCCTGGCCAAATATTTCTTCTGTTCTGTTTTGTCCTTATTGTCCTTCTAGTATTCCTATTATGTGTATGTCATACATTTTGTAGTTGTTCCACAATTCTTGGATATTCTGTTGTCTTTTTTTCTCTTTGCATTTCAGTTTTAGAAGTTTCTATTGACATTTCTTTAAGCTCACTGATGCTTTCTTCAGTTGTCTTCAGTTCATTGAAATGCCCCTTTAAGGTATTCTTCATTCTTGGTACAATGTTTTTTATTTTTAATATTTCCTCTTGATTCTTTTACAATTTTTTCTCCTTTCTGCCTACATCACTTATCTGTTCTCATATGTTGCCCATTTTCTCCACTAGAGCTCTCAGCATATTAATCATAGTTGTTTTAAATTCCCGGTCTAATAATTCCAACGTCCCTGCCATGTCTGACTCTGGATCTGATACTTGTTCTATCCCTTCAAAATGTTTTTCTTTTTCTTTTTTCTTTTTTTGTCTTTTATTGTGCCTTATAATCTTATATTGAAAGTTAGACATGAAATACTGGGTAAATGGAACAGAGGTAGATAGGGTGTTTTTTGTGAGACTTTATGTTTATCTGACTAGGAGTTAGGCTGTAGCTGTAGGTGTCAGAGATTAACATTTCCTCTTGTGTTTTTCTATTTGTGTTTCTGGTTGTCTCTGAGTTTCCTTAGAGATTTCTTCTTAAATAAAGTCTGACACATCCAGTTCTTTTAGTTGTATTCTCCAATTATTATACAAGAGCCCTATTGGTGTGATGGTAAGGTGTGAGGCAAGAGTAAGTGTTCCATAGTCCTATGATGCAGTCTCAGGCTTTTAGTTAGCCTGTGCTCCTGAGCTGTGAGCTTCATGAGTGCTTCTCAATGTTTCCTCCTCTTTGGTAAGTAAGACTGGGTAGAGGTAGCTGAAGTTGGGTATTTCTCTTCTCTCAGGTCAGTTAGGTTCTGGTAAGACCTCCATTTGATTAAACTCTGGTAAAATAGTTTTTCATGAGAGTAGGCCTGTTTGAGAAGAACAAAATAATCTGGGCAAATTTTAAATGGAAACTTTCCTCATACCATTCTGGAAACAGAAGGGGATTTTTTTTTTTTTTTTAACCAGATATTCACTGTGAAAACCTGGTAGAGCTTCTAGATGTAAAACTCACATAAGTATAGGGGCTCCCCTAAGATTGAGCCCCCTAGAGTTTTTAACTCTCAAATTTGTCCATACTGAGCCGCCAACAACTTGTTAATTACAGTTTAAATCTTCATATCTTGATACTGGTTCTTGCAGAAGATTTTTGCTTCTGGTCTGGTAATTGTGATTTTCTGTATTAACCTGCTTCTCTAATTTGAGTTTGCCCTGTGACCTCAGTTTTCTGACGGATATAAGAAGAGTTGTTTGTTTTCAGTTTGTTCAGCTTTTTTTGTTGTTGTTTTATTTTGAGGCTGAGAATGACAACTTCCAAATAGCTTACATACTGAAACAGAGACTAGAAGTCTAGTTTGTGATATAAAAATTTATAAATACTTGTTGTTGCATTTGGCTAATTGCTCATCACCTAAGAAAAGAGTAAGCATTCATTTGTCTATCTGTGCTTAGATGACATTGATTTTAGTTTCCTTATTTTTTCTTTCTTTCTTTTTTATTTTTGAGATGTGGTATGGCTCTTTCACCCAGGTTGAAGTACAGTAGTGGTCTCATGGCTCACTGCAACCTCAAACTTCTGGGCTCAAGTAATCCTCCCGCCTCAGCCTCTTGAGTAACTGGAGCTATAGACATGTGCCACCATGCTCAGCTAATTTGTTTTTATTTTGATTGTAGAGATGGGGTTTTGCTATGTTGCCCAGGCTGGTCTCAAACTCCTGGCCTTAAGAGATCCTCCTATTTCAGCCTCCCAAAGTGTGGGGATTGCAGGAATTAGCCATGCCACCTGCCTAGATGACACTGTTTCTGAGAAGTGAATAATAATATTCTCATGTTTTCTATAATTTTGTGCTTAATTTCAATTTCACTATGTCAGATGAGTGTTGGCTTTTAGCAATACTGCTTATATTCAGTGTAATGTCAGAACTGTTAAGTAGTCAGTAGCTGCTTAACAATCTAAAACGAGTTCTCATTCTGGTAAGCCAAATGCCATCAGATAACTTTTTCTGGTAGATGATAATGCCGCTCTGAAATGTCTACTTTTTGTGGAAAAAAAGTATGAAATAAATTGAGTGGTCCTTAGAAAGCTGCATTTGTTGCTAAAAACAATTATTTTTGATTTGGCACATCTTACATGGGTGACTACAATGTAGACTAAGGCATGCAGGCCCTGGGAAGACAACTGCTACTTCCAATTTACTTTTTCTCTTTTTACCACAAAATCTAATGCTTTGATAGAATGGAGAGTCTTTCATTGGGTCATTCTTTACTAACGCTATTAATGAGATGTCAGTGATATACAAGCTACATATGGACTCTAGAAAGCAGACTCTCAATGAAGCATTGGGAAATTCCAGAGGCATCATATTCTAAACTGAAGAGGTTTAAGTCATACTGTTTTCAGGAGATGAAAATACCTATTGATAAATTTTAATTAGGTAAAGTTTCACCGAGTCTTTTCCCCAGCAAGACAATAAAAAAGCCATTGGCTAACTCTGGTGGTCTCCCTTTATGCTATTAGCCATGATATTAGTCTTGCTTGTTACTGAATGTGTATAAAGATGTAACTGGTTTGAGAACACCTGTACTTTAATTGTGCACCTGGAAACACATTTTGTGATATTAACATACCCTTTTCTCTTTCTATTTTACACCTTCCCTTCTCCACATTGAAGGTTGCTAGTCCTCCTGTCATTACTTAGGAATGACAATACAGGGCAAGGAAGGAAGCAAACACAGACCAAAGTCATTCTGCCTATTGTTTCTAAAAGCCTAAGGTTCAGAGGAAATGATTGGTTGTCGATTTTGCTGAGGAGGCAAAAAGAAGGAAATTCTATAGCATGAACAAATGGAAAATGATTTCCATTAGGTTGAAAATCACCCTGCCCCTTTTGAGCTAGTGGGTTGAAAGAAAAGAAAGAGATTTGTGAGCTGTTGGAGGAGAAGAGACCAACATCCTGCTTCTCAGAGCACCACAGGAAATGTTCTGAGACCTCCAAGAGGACCTGGCTGAACAGTTCTCAAGCAGAGGGACACACAAGCAATCTCACCAAGAAAGGGTCTGTGCTGCAAACATTCCTGAAGCAGTAGGAATCTGTTGGTCCTGAAAGGGTCTTGTGGGCAGAAGACATTTCCATGGCTATCAATGTGGCAGAAAGACTGAAGACAAGATGCCTCACCCCCAATCTTTACCCTGTATAAAATCTAAAAACTATACTATAATATATAGAAACTATACTATAATGGAGAAGTCCAAGAAATGTGAATGTTTATGTTTTTTGTCTCATGTGTTGCAGTCTTAAAATATGAATTAAATTGATTTGACAGGGAGGTTGCAACATTTCTTTCTGACCTGAATTTGTAGACATAGCCACACTTTTATTAGATCCTTATGCTCTTTTTAAAAAATTGTATTTTCCCTTTAAAACAAAGAGTACAAACTTAGCATTCAAATTATTTTGAATAATTGTCTCTCTAGCTCTCTTTTAATAGAATTCACCATCTTCAGAAACTTAGTAGACATGGAACATGGAAGTCTTTAGCAAAATAGACTTCATTGCTGCAAAAACTACTTGGGATTAAACCCAATCTAAATTAATTCAATATAAAATGAAAGAAAAGAAAAACAAAAATGAGAATAAATAAGGAGTTCAGAAGGGTCAAACATGCTAATATTAAATAATATTATAGTCCCCTGATTATGAACAGTGTCACAACTTGGCCTTGTTTTACACCATAACTACCACAGCTATCCTCTTGTTCAAATGTTTTTTCTTTTCTTTTCTTTTTCTTTTTCTTTTTTTGTCTTTTTTTTTTTTTTTTTTTGAGACAGAGTCACTCTCTGTTGCCCAGGCTGGAGTGCAGTGGCACAATCTTGGCTCACTGCAACCAACCTCTGCCTCCCAGTTTCAAGTGATTCTCACACCTCAGCCTCCCGAGTAGCTGGGATTACAGGAAAATACCACCATGCCCAGCTAATTTTTTTTTTTTTTTGGTGTTTTTAGTAGAGACAATGTTTCACCATGTTGCCCAGGCTGGTCTCAAACTCCTGAACTCAGGCAATCTGTCCACCATCCACCTTGGCCTCCCAGAGTACTAGGATTATAGGTGTGAGCCACAGTGGCCTCTTGTTCCAGGTTTTTTTTTTTTTTTTTTTTTTTTTTTACTTCTTTAAAATGTCCTGACCCTAGGAATCCAACTTACAAGGGGTGTGAAGGACCTCTTCAAGGAGAACTACAAACCACTGCTCAATGAAATAAAAGAGGATACAAACAAATGGAAGAACATTCCATGCTCATGGATAGGAAGAGCCAATTTCATGAAAATGGCCATACTGCCCAAGGTAATTTATAGATTCAATGCCATCCCCATTAAGCTACCAATGACTTTCTTCACAGAATTGGAAAAAGCTACTTTAAAGTTTATACGGAACCAAAAAAGAGCCCGCATTGCCAAGACAATCCTAAGCCAAAAGAACAAAGCTGGAGGCATCACGCTACCTGACTTCAAACTATACTACAAGGCTACACTAACCAAAACAGCATGGTACTGGTACCAAAACAGAGATATAAACCAACGGAACAGAACAGAGCCCTCAGAAATAATACCACTCATCTACAACCATCTGATCTTTGACAAACCTGACAAAAACAAGAAATGGGAAACGATTCCCTATTTAATAAATGTTGCTGGGAAAACTGGATAGCCATAAGTAGAAAGCTGAAACTGGATCCCTTCCTTATACCTTATACAAAAATTAATTCAAGATGGATTAGAGACTTAAATGTTAGACCTAAAACCATAAAAACCCTAGAAGAAAACCTAGGCAATACCATTCAGGACATAGGCATGGGCAATGACTTCATGTCTAAAACAACAAAAACAATGGCAACAAAAGCCAAAATTGACAAATGGGATCCAGTTAAACTAAAGAGCTTCTGCACAGCAAAAGAAACTACCATCAGAGTGAACAGGCAACCTACAGAATGGGAGAAAAATTTTGCAATCTACTCATCTGACAAAGGGCTAATATCCAGAACCTACAAAGAACTCAAACAAATTTACAAGAAAAAAAAAAAAAAACAACCCCATCAAAAAGTGGGCAAAGGATATGAACACACACTTCTCAAAAGAAGACATTTATGCAACCAACAGACACATAAAAAAAAAGCTCATCATCACTGTTCATCAGAGAAATGCAAATCAAAACTGCAATGAGATACCATCTCACTCCAGTTAGAATGATGATCATTAAAAAGTCAGGAAACAACAGGTGCTGGAAAGGATGTGGAGAAATAGTAACACTTTTACACTGTTGGTGGGACTGTAAACTAGTTCAACCATTGTGGAAGACAGAGTGATAATTCCTCAAGAATCTAGAACTAGAAATATCATTTGACCCAGCAATCCCATTACTGGGTATATACCCAAAGGATTATAAATCATGCTGCTATAAAGACACATGCACATGTATGTTTATTGCAGCACTATTTACAATAGCAAAGACTTGGAACCAACCCAAATGTCCATCAATGATAGACTGGATTAAGAAAATGTGGCACATATATACCATAGAATACTATGCAGCCATAAAAAAGAATGAGTTCATGTCCTTTGTAGGGACATGGATGCAGCCGGAAACCATCATTCTCAGCAAACTATCACAAGAACAGAAAACTCAACACCGCATGTTCTCACTCATAGGTGGGAATTGAAGAATGAGAACACTTGGACACAGGAAGGGGAACATCACACACCGGGGCTTGTCGTGGGGTTGTGGGAGGGGGGAGGGATATCATTAGGAGAAATACCTAATATAAATGACGAGTTAATGGGTGCAGCACACCAACATGGCACGTGTATACATATGTAACAAACCTGCACGTTGTGCACATGTATCCTAGAACTTAAAGTATAATTAAAAAAAAAAAAAATCTCCTGACCCAAACATTATTATTGTTAGGGACATCACATAAAAAATTACTGCAATTATTGGCATTTCAGCTTAGGAATTATTCCAAGTTTCTGATCATTCAGGCCTCTTTGAATCCCATCATGAATGGGTTTTCTCAAATCTCCAGTCTCCCTTGCCTTTGGATCTTGGCTTTCCCATCTGTTGGCTGCACAACCTCAGACCATCCTTATTGTTTTGGGTTGAATTGTATCTCACCCTCTCCCCTCAAAAGATATGTTGTAGTCTTGTCTTATCCAGTGCCTCAGAATATGACCTTAGTAAAGGCCTAAAGATGGAGTATTCACAGAGGTAATGAAGGTAAAATCACCGGTGCCCAATATGACTGGTGTCTTACAAAAAGGAAAGAGAAAGACATAGAGGGAAGACGATGTGAAGAGACACAGAGAAAACACAGCCATCTATAAGCCAAGAAGAGAGGCCTAGAACAGATCCTTCCCTCACAATACTCAGAAGGAATGACTGCTGCTGACATATTATTTCAGACTTCTTGCCTTCAGAGCTGGGGGACAATGTCTGTTGTTTAAGACACTCAGTTCATGGTACTTTGTTATGGCAGCCCTAGCAAACTACTACACTGATCCTCACCTGACACTACCTTCTGTTAACTGTTCTTTGGCTTCAGGCACTGAAGCCAAAGCCAGGATGCCGCTACCCTATGGAAAAACAGCAGCAAAACAACACACACTCCTTACCCTTCACTTATCAGGAGAAGTAAACTG
This sequence comes from Macaca nemestrina, assembly GCF_043159975.1. NCBI lineage: Eukaryota > Metazoa > Chordata > Mammalia > Primates > Cercopithecidae > Macaca > Macaca nemestrina. The sequence continues at coordinate 28,503,687 of NC_092125.1, forward strand.
GATAGCCACCCCTTGGGCTTCAGAAATATTTTTGCTATATAGCTATATATCTATTTAATAGTAATGATTAGGATTAATCTCTTTCAAACACATAATTCACTATTGCATTAACTCATAAGCATTGTCAAGGGTATTGTTCACCGTATCACCCACATATTTAAATAAAATCCCACATAAGAAACATCTTCTGAAATTCAGTGTTTCACAATTTGGTGATATCTATAAAACTTTCAAATGTAATGATAATCTATGACCGAGCAATTCTACATGGCTCTTAGGGAGGCAAAAGCTTGGAGTGTTTGTGGAACATGAAAAAGGCCAGCCTTCATCTTTAGGTGCTTCAAGATATGGATCTTGGCCAGGCACTATAGCTCATGCCTGTAATTCCAGCACTTTGGGAGGCTGAAGTCGGTGGATTGCTTGAGCCTAGGAATTCAAGAACAGCCTGAGCAACATGGCAAAACCCCATCTCTACCAAAAAACACAAAAATTAGGCAGGCGTGATGGCACCTGCCTATAGTCCCGGCTACTGAAGGGGCGGGACACTGAGATGGGAGAATCACTTGAACTCAGGGGGGGGCGGTGAGCCCTGGTTGCACCACTGCACTCCAACCTGGATGATAGAGGAAGACGCTGTCTCAAAAAAAATAAAAATAAAAAAGATATTTCTGGAACAGTCTTTTCTTCATCTTAGTGAACAATCAAGGTTAGAGCAAAGTGAGAAATATTCCTAAAGCATAAAACGCATGCCTGTAATCCCAGCACTTTGGGAGGTTGAGGCGGGTGGATCACCTGAGGTCAAGAGTTTGAGACCAGCTTGGCCAGTATGGTGAAACCCCGTCTCTACTAAAACTACAAAAATTAGCCAGGCGCAGTGGTGGGCACCTGTAATCCCAGCTACTTGGGAGGCTGAGACAGGAGAATCGCTTGAGCCAGGGAGGTGGAGGTTGCAGTGGGCCAAGATCACGCCATTGCACTCCAGCCTGGGTAACAGAGAGAAACTCCATCTCAAAACAAAACAAAACAAAACAAAAAACGTAAAATATTTTCTGTTTGGCCCTTTTGGCTCCTTGGAATTTACAATGTTTAAACTGAGGGTTTCAGTTTAATGTAGACCTCATCTATACCATTATAGGTGTGACCCTTCACGTTGTGGGTCTTCAAATATGAGATTAAGGCTAATGATGCTGATATGATCAAGTTAACAGAGCAGAGGCAACCATCAGGTGTGTCTTGTCAAGCAGTTCTATAGCATAGCTGAGATAGCCCTCACACCATATATATGGCCATGATGATGGGCTGCTTGTGAATTATTTTTTGTGTTGTCATTTTTTCAATTGACAAGTAAAGATTGTATACATTTATGGTGTAGAGCATGATGTTTTCATATATGTATACCTTGTGAGATGGCTAAATTGAACTATTTAATATATACATTACTACATACCTTTTTTTTTTCTTTTTTGAAACAGAGTCTCACTCTGTCGCCCAGGCTGGGGTGCAGTGGCGTGATCTCAGCTTACTGCAAACTCTACTTCCTGGGTTCATGCCATTCTCCTGCTTCAGCCTCCTGAGTAACTGGGACCACAGGGGCCTGCCACCACGCCCAGCTAATTTTTTGTATTTTTAGTAGAGACGGGGTTTCACCGTGTTAGCCAGGATGGTCTTGATCTGAACTGGTAATCCGCCCGCCTCGGCCTCCCAAAGTGCTGGGATTACAGGCGTGAGTCACGGCGCTCGGCCTACATACCATTTTTTTATGATGAGAACCTGTAAAATCTCTCCTAGAAATTTTTAAGTATAAAATATATTGTTCTTAACTGTAGTCACCGTGAGGTACAGTAGATCTCTTAAAGTTATCCCTCTTGTTTAACTGAAATTTTGTGTTATTTGACCAAAATCTCCCTGATTCTCCCACCTCTGTCCTCTGGTAACCATTATTTTACTCTCTGTTTCTAGGAGTTAGACTTTTTTTTTCTTTTTTTCTTTTTTTTTAGGTGGAGTTTCGCTTTGTCGCCAGGCTGGAGTACAGTGGCACAATCTTAGCTCACTGCAACCTCTGCCTCCCAGTGAGAGGTAAAGCTAGCTGGACTTCCTGGGTCCAGTGGGGACTTGGAGAACTTTTCTGTCTTACAAGAAGATTGTAAAATGCACCAATCAGCACTCTGTAGCTAGGATTGTAAAACACACCAATTAGCGCTCTGTAGCTAGCAAGAGGTTTGTAAAATGCACCAATCAGCGCTCTGTAAAATGGGCCAATCAGTAGGATTCTAAAAGTAACCAATCACAGGGAGGATTGAGAAAAGGGCATTCTGATAGAGCAGAAACAGGACATGGAGGGGGGACAATTAAGGGAATAAAAGCTGTCCACCCCAGTTAGCAGCAGTAACCTCTGGGGTCCCTTTCCATGCTGTGGAAGCTTTGTTCTTTCACTCTTCACAATAAATCTTGCTGCTGCTCACTATTTGGGTGCATGCCATCTTTAAGAGCTGTAACACTCACTGCAAAGGTCTGCGGCTGCATTCTTGAAGTCAATGAGACCACGAACCCACCGGAAGGGACCGACTCTGGACACACCAGGTTCAACTGATTCTCCTGCCTCAGCCTCCTGAGTAGCTGGGACTACAGGTACATGCCACCACACCCAGCTAATTTTTGTAGAGACAGGGTTTCACCATGTTGGCCAGGATTATCTCAATCTCTTGACCTTGTGATCTACCCGCCTTGGCCTCCCAAAGTGCTAGGATTACAGGCGTGAGCCACCATTCCCAGCCGGAGTTAGACATTTTTATACTCACATGTAAGTGAGGGCATTTGGTACTTGTCTTTCTGTGCTTGGCTTATTTCAGTTAACGTAATGTCCTCCAGATCATTCATGTTGTCGAAAATTATAGGATTTTCTTCCTTTTTAAAGGCTGAATGGTATATATTTTGATTTGTAACTGTATATATGTTTGATTTGTAACTGACTACATTATTGTGGATATATACTATATTTTCTTCATTCATCCACTGATGGTCACTTAGATCGATTCCACATCTTGGCTATTGTGAGCAGTGCTGCAATGAACAGAGGAATGCAGTTATCTCTTCAGAGTCTGATTTCATATATGTGCAGTAGTGGGATTGCTGTATCATATTGTACTTCTATTTTTAATTTTGAGGAACCTCCATACTGTTTTCCATAATAGCTGTACTAATTTACATTCCTACCAACAGTGTTCCTTTTTCTCCAGTCCCACTGGAATAAGCTAGTTTCCTGAGGCTTGGTTCCACTGGGGCCAAGAGTACCTATAGTTCAGAGGGGGTGAGCAGAGATGAAGTTGGTGCAAGTTTTAAAAAATGAAATATAAATGATCAAATATGAATTATTGATATGAAAACTGATGCCTTATTTTACACTAGAAGAAACAAACACTGTGCACCTGCTTCTGTAATCCTTATGTAAGTGAAGGAAGTGCTGTGCTTTAGACTTTATTGTGGTTTCTTTGGCTTCTATCTGCCCCCAAAGAAAACAAATACACACACAGCTGTTACAGCACTTGCTTTCTGCTCCAGAAAAGGGTAAGTGTGGAATAGAAATATTGGGTGCCTTCAGACATTGCCTAATAACTAATGTCAAACAGCAGGACTCTCCTAGTTCCCAGTAAGGAGGCACTAATTCATTATAAAAACAACCCTGCACCTGCAGTGATAGCTGTTTTATGCTCATCTGTGTACTGGAGGCTGTCCTTGCATAACTGTGAGTCTGAGGCTGAGGAAATAATATCACTACTGTGTAGAGTCTGGAGAAGGAATGCACAATGGTGATTCCAAAACCAAAGGACACAGATTTTCAGTCCCACTGGATAGACCAGTTTCCAAAGCTTGGTCCCATCCAAGTAAAAGTGCCTCCAGTTTAGAGGTGGTAAGCAGAGATAAAGTCAGTGTCAGTTTTTTTTTGAATGAAGTATAAACCAAAAACTTGAGAATTCTAGTACATGCCCATTTAAAATTATTTCAAAGGGCCAGGCAGCTGCAATACCATAGGTGCTTGGCTGATGTTGCCAATGCCAGTGAATTTAACCTTTCTTTCAACTGTTATTTCTCATTGTAGTTATTGGTGGTTTTGATGAAAGATTAGGTGATATATGGAGAATATCTTGTGGGCTTTATTTTAACACATCCCGTTGGTAACAGAGAGATGGACTGTCCTTTGAAGTTTCCTCTAAAAAGCTCTTGTCTTTTCTTCCTTCTATAAATCAAGTAATCTTGTAGTGATTTTAAATATGAATTATGTGGCACAAAATGAAGATACTAATTACAAATGCTATGAAGCATTTCACAGAAACATATTTACTCATGCATCCAACCAGCTTTGATTGATCCCTGAGAGCCAACTACAGGTTGGCTGGTAGAACAGAGATAATAAAAACACTCCATACCCAGGAAAAACATACATTTTAACAGGGGAAAATAGACATGTGAACTAATAAAAGCAATAGAATGTGATATATTCTATGATAAGAGGGTAAACTATGATTCAACAGGGCCCGAAGATGAGAGTGATCAAATATATCAGAATTTCTAGAGGAAGTAAAGTTTGAGTCAATTTCCTGAAATAGGACCAAATACAGGTTTTTAGGAGAAGGACAAATTGTCCAAGCAGAGAAAACTAAAAATGTGAAAGTAGAGTCTGAAATAGTCTGACACAGTTATACAGCTGAAGATAGATTCAATCAGAATAAGGGTGCAACCCTTTATTTATTAAATAAGTTCCGTAGAGGAGTGAACAAGATATGTTCAGTCAATGCCCACAGGAAGACTACGTTATAGTAATGAAGGCAGATTTTAAAAATTACTAGGTGAACAGATAAATAATATAATTACAAAGTATAAGTGCGTATAAAAAGAAAAGTGGGGGCTGAGATAGAGAATTGGGCAAAGAAGATGAGAAAGGGAAGAAGTATTCCTTAAAGTTCAGTAAGTGTTCTTGTGAGAGGTGCCTTTGAAATTGACACCTGAAGAATGAGCAAAAGCTAATCTTTAGCAAAGGAGGTGAGATAACCATTACAGACAAGTGAAGGGCACAAGCTAAGTCCCTGATACATGAAAAGGAAGGTAGGAGGTAATGCTAATCTAGTCAATGAAAGGAAGTGCATGCCATCACTATACTAAGATATTTATCCTCTCTTTTATTGGCAATAAGGAATCACTGGATAATATTAAAAGAGACAAATGATAATATTCTTTTTAGATATCCACTTTGGTGGCATGGTGGAGAGATATTGATCATAATGAAACCAGTTAGCAAATTACTGCAGTAGTCCAGTCAGTGGAGACAGAATTGAGGCAAACAATATTAAGGAAAGAGAACTGAAAGGATTTAATTTCTTTTTGGATATAGGATTTTTTTTTTTTTTTTGAGACAAGGTCTCATTCTGCCACCCAGGCTGAAGTGCAGTGGTGTGATCACAGCTCACTGCAGCCTCTACCTCCTGAGTTCAGGTGATCCTCCCACTTCAGCCTCCTGGATAGCTGTTAGTACAGGCATGCACCACTATGCCTGGCTATTTTTGTTTGTTTGTTTGTAATTTTTGTAGAGATGAGATCTCACTATTTCCCCAGCCTGGTCTTGAACACCTGGGTTCAAGCAATCTGCCAATGTAGGCCACTCAAAGTGCTGAGATTACAGGTGTAAGCCACTGATGCCAGCCTTGGGTAATTCCTTTCTATTTGCTTTATTTTACTTTTATTTATTGCTTATAATACAAGAAATGAATGTAATTTTGGAAGAAATAAATAAGCACCAAACAAAAATTTATACAATTAAATCATGAAAAATTCCAACATGTACACTTTCTTTCAGTCTCATTTCTATGCAAATACATAGTTTATAAATATGCTTGCCTAATTTTTTTCACATAACACCTGTACTGTGAATATCTTTCCAAATCAGTAACTCCAATGACTTCATTATTTTGATAGCTACATAATATTTAATTGAATTTATAATTTATTTAATCACCCCACTATTAGACTATTTGGCTCTTTCCATATTTTCTATTATAAAAATGCTGTAAGGAATATTACTTTATATAGATCATTGTCTTCTTGTTTGATTATGTTTTAAAGATTTATTCTTAAAAGCTGTATTATTATGCCATAGCAATTTTTTAATGCTTTTAATACAATTTACCAAAATATGCTCCAGAAAATCAGACACTTTCCTTCTATCTGAACTCAAAAACCATTTTCTCACACTGCAAAAAAAAAGGAACTTTTTTTTTTTTTTTTTTTTGAGACAGGGTCTTGTTATGTTGCCCAGGCTGGTCTTGAACTACTGAGCTTAAGCAGTCCACCTGCCTAGGCCTACGAAAGTACTGGGATTACAGGTATGAACCACAGTGCCTGGCCAAAACAAGTAACTTTTATTGGGACTGCATTACATTTACTGATTAATTTGGATATAATTGACATTTTTAATATATTGAGTATTTTCATCCGGGTAGGAAATGCCCGTCCATGTCAGGGCATATCTTCTTTTATGTCCTTCAATAGTGCTTTCTTAGTCTTCTTTTGTATGCCTTACACATTTCTTTTTCATTTTGCACTTAGATATTTGACATTTTATTATCATTATGATTGGGGTATTTTACTTAACGTCATGTATTCTGACTGACTATATTTGATATCTAGAAAAACTTTGGAATTCTAAATGTTTGATTTGTAACTGACTACATTACTGAATTCATTAGTTTTAAGGAACTTTTTTGTTGATTTTTTATTTTATGGTATTTGGTAAATTTACTTCTCTTTCCAGTATTATTACATTATTACATAGTTTTCCTATCTAATTGTGTTAGTTGGCATTTTCTGTATAGTCTTATATAATCATTGCAGTTATAGACTCCTGTCAGTAGTCTTGCCTTTAATGAGAATTTCTGTAGGATTACATTATGATGAATGATATTGTTCAATCATTTTAAGGTGTGCATTTTTATCATGTTAAAAAGTCACTTTCTAATTCTATTTTTTAAAATTTTATTGAGAATATATGCTCAATTTTATTAAATGCCTTCCACGTATCACTTCTGATACTTTTTATTTGATGAATAATGGTAATACATATTTTAATATCAAACCATCCATTTCTTTTACTTAGTCATTGTGGCTTGTCATTTTAATAAATAGCTTAGGTTGTTTAGTTAATATTTTATTTAGGAAATTGATGAGTCTTTTGATTTTTTGTGCTCTAAGACTTTGGTATCCAGATTGTGCTAGCTATATTTTTAAAAATTAGAAACACAGCCAATTCTAGCAATTTAATTAATTCTTTCTCTAGTTTTCTATACAGTTATATGTTCCTTCTTGATGTTTCCATTGTAATTTATACATTTAAAATGGGATAATATATTTCAAAATAATATATAATAGCACATAGTATATTATAAAATTATAGAAGTGTAATATATTTAATGTCATAAGATATAAATATATCACAATATATAATGCATATTAAAATGTATACCTTTCTTTTATTTTCCATGCATGTAACTTTCTAGTTATTCAGAAATATTAATCTACCTGAAGGTGGTAAATAGGAATGAAAAAGAAAAAAGCAAGAAAATAGTTGACATTCAACTTCTGACTACCAAAAATGGGACTTTTTAGTCATTTTTGTGACAGTATTCTCAGAAGGCCAGCATTGTGGAGAGAGTAAATAAATTTCTGTTTTTAAACTTTCTTTATAATATCAAGAATTAGGACAGGCTGACCTCAATATCAAGCTCTCAAGGGTAGAGAGAATTCATAGGCATAATTCCTTTCCATACAGGGAAGGGAGAATAATATGGCTTAATATGGGTCTAATAGATTATGAGAAGGAAAAGAAAAAAAGAGGTAGGAGGAGGTAAAGGTCAGACCTTGTCCCTCAGATGTTCTCCCCACAGGAGCCCCATCTTTCCCATCTTTCACTAACTCCAAGAGCTTGTCTCCCTACTTCCCAAAGACCAGAAGTTTGGAACTCCGGAAAGAGATGGCCTCACAGGGTACAATCCTGTATCAAAATAAAATGGTGGAGAGACTTGGCTTGCTTGTAAGACCTGAGTTAGCCATTAAAAGACTTCCTCATCTCCTCTAGTATATGGAAGGGATCCAGAAGTCTTCATGCCTCATGGTGTGGAGCGGGGCAGGAGTGAGAAAGGTAATTGAGTTGAGCCATTGGATCTGTAAGAGACTGCTGCGGTAAACAGTGAGGGGACCTACTCAGTATACTAGTGCTGGGAAGCTGAACCCAGCCAGCTCAGATTGAGAGGGATGTGCAGTCCTGGAGAGAGTTCAACTGGAGCTTAGTGAGTCAGGGAAGACTAATATGAACTGATCAGCTAAGTGAAAAAACACCTTTATTAATAATAACTGCAAAAGGGAGCCCAAGGATTGATCCTCCCCACCAAACACTTTGTCACAGATAAATTAAAAGTCAACATAGAATTTTTATTCATGGAACTTAGACTCTCTCTCCCCAGCTTCTTGTAGACTTCAGACCCCTCCTTGATATACAGTAAGTTCTCACTTAATGTTGTCCATAGGTTCTTGAAAACTGTGACTTAAGCAAAACAGCATATAACAAAATCAATTTTACCATAGGCTAATTGATATAAACAAGATTTAAGTTCCTATGGCATACTTCTGGTCATGCACACGAAAAAATCACTAAGCTTTTTTTTTTAAAAAGAAGACCAAATATTTCTAATATTAAACATTGAAATAACAGTGAGCTCTACATACATTAAAGAAAGATTAATAAAAGCAAGTAAGACATGTATTTGTCCAAGTTTTGGCTAGTCATTGAGTGACAATGGTCATAGCGGTGGTAGGTTAAATCAAAGAATGTTTGCAAAGCAAAAACTGTAATGAGCTCTTCCTATCCACATGCCATTAGAAAATATAACAAATGTGGTGGGCTTGCCAAGTGCTTTTGTACTGCATCATTTATTGCCGTGCACTGTATGATTATTGTACACTTTACTGATTTTTATTTGACAATAATTTATGTCTATTCATTCATTTCCCAAACCATTTATTCCAGTTCAGGGTCATGGGTGGCCTCCCATGACCCTATCCCAGCAGCTCAGGATGCAAGGTGAGAACCAACCCTGAACAGGACACCATTCCATCTCAGAGCCATTCACCCCTCACCACACTCACTTAGACTGGGACCAGTGAGATACAACAATTCACCTAATGTGCACAGCTTTGGGATATGGGAGGAAACTGGAGTATCCAAGAAACCCCATGAAGGCATGGGGAGAACATGCAAATTTCACACAGACAGTGGCTCTGGTCAGAAATCGAATTTTTTCTTCATCAATTTTATAGCAAAACGATATTGAGTAAAATGACGTTATTTGAAGACCTGCTGTGCTAAGATGCCATTGTAGAAGAAAGTCAGAGGAAGGGGAAGCAAACTGAAAGACTGAGCACTGATATCTCAAAAAAGATGAAATTACCTTTGAGAGACGATTACACACTCCCAGGCGTCTGAGATGCTGTTAATTACTTAATTTAGGCTTTTCCTTGGCCCTGATGGATGAAGGGCTAGGATAATAGCTGTTATAGAAATTTAAAACAATACTTCTTTTAAGATTTGAGGAATAGAGTAAATTTAGTCCCCCAGATCCCTCTGTTTTCCTCCTTTAGCCTCTACTTCACCCTAACTTGATCCCCTTGAGTTACTTTGCACTACACTGGCAATTCAAAACATAAAAATATCACAAGGAAGAGGAAAACAATGATACCTATGCTTATCTTATTAAAGGGTTCATATCCCAAAATAGGGTTAACACAGATTGTTTTAGAATCTGTCTAGTTTTTGAATTCTTTTCCTGAAGATGGAGTAAAGAGGGAAGATATATAGTCAGCATGCAGACTTGCTGTTTTTCTTGGTAAAACAATGGAAAAGAGGGAATTACAAAATGAATACTTACCCTATAAATCAGAGAATACCTGCACTTAGATTATTTTTTCTCTTTATCTTTACACCCACCCTATTTTTGAAAGGTATTCATTCTTTGCAATGAAAAACTCATTTGCCATGTCAATACAATGGTATTTCACATCTGAAATACCATTCAGACCCTTGAATTGGTATTTCTTTACATCATTAATGCATTCCAGCATGATACACCATCTAGCAAGGTACTTAAGAGTGCAAGCCTTGTCATAAGAGGGAACCAGATTCTAACCATGCCTGGGTGACCCCCTGGGAAAACTTCTTAAGTTTGATTTTCTTATCTGTAAAAGACAATAGTAAAACTTACCTTATGGTGTTATTGTGAAGATTAAATGAGATAAAGGATATATACTTAGCACAGTGTTTATCATATAGCGAATACTCATTAAGCCATTATTACTACTATTACAGTTCCTTGGTTATAAAATTGAGGTCAGTGTGAACAACCGGATAGCTGGGAGAGAATTATCATGGTCTTATATATTTCAGATGCCTGTGTGCAATGCTATATACTTAGTATATAATTTCATCAGACACAAAAAACATAGTTAAAATCCTGCTAAATATTAGAAGACAATTTGTGAAAATACTTTGTTTTTTGGAGCAATTGATATTCTGTTTTAAGCATTTTATTCACATTTCTTACTCATTCTTACAGAAATCCTCTGTGGTAGATAAATACCAAAAACTGAGCCTCTGATTTCTTGCTTGAACTATAGTTTCTGTGAGAAATGTAATCATATGAGATGTTTTCAGCTTGAGAAGTAGAATATGGAGACAACCAAATTTTTTTCTTAAATAAATGAAATGTACAAATGGTACTCTGTGCCTGACATTTTTAAATCAACATTATCTTTGTGAGATTTAACCATGTTGCTGCATGTAGCAGCAGACAGTTTTCAACTATGTAAGTGTATCAATTTTTTTTAACCCATAATACTGACATTTGGGTTATTTGCAGTTTGGATCTATTACAAATAGTGCATTACTGTTTGTGTGTGTGTGTCTGTGTGTGTGTGTATTTCTTTGGGTACACGTATGAAAGCATTTCTGTTGGATTGTTACCTATGACCCAGAATAAAATGTCTAGGTCATGGCATATATTTGACTTTAGTAGGTGCCGCCCGTTTTCAAAAGTTGTGTCAATTTATATTCCCTGAAGCAGTGTGTGGGAGTTTCAGTTGGTTGTACCAAGTTACCAGCAGTATATGAGTATTTCAGTGTATGAGAGTGGTGGTGTAACTATTCTAAATTTTTTTTTTTTTTTTTGAGACGGAGTCTCGCTCTGTCACCCAGGCTGGAGTGCAGTGGCCTGATCTCAGCTCACTGCAAGCTCCGCCTCCCGGGTTTATGCCATTCTCCTGCCTCAGCCTCCCGAGTAACTGGGACTACAGGCACCCGCCACCTCGCCCGGCTAGTTTTTTTTGTATTTTTTTAGTAGAGACGGGGTTTCACCGTGTTAGCCAGGATGGTCTCGATCTCCTGACCTCGTGATCCGCCCGTCTCGGCCTCCCAAAGTGCTGGGATTACAGGCTTGAGCCACCGCGCCCGGCCAACTATTCTAAATTCTTAAAAGCACTGTCTATTTCGTTTAACTATTTTGGTGATTGTATGATATTATCTTAATGTGGCTTTAGATTAGATATATCACTATGTCATTTTCACATAAAAAGAGCTTTATTTCTTTCTTTCCAATTTTTTTTAAAATTATTTTTTCTTCTTTTTTCTTGTACTGCCTAGGGCCTTAAAAGAATGTAAATAGAAATGATATTAGTGGGCATCTTTGTCCCATTCTAAATCTCAAGGGGAAAGCTTTGTATATTTTACCAGCAAGTATTATTTTTTCAGTATACTTTTCCTAAGTGTTATTTACCAGATTGAGGGACTTGTTTTGTATCCCCAGTTTGTTAAGGTTTTTAAAAATGATTATGAATGTGTAATTTTATCAAATACTATTTCTTCATGAGTTTAGATAAACATCTAATTTTTCTTTTCTATTCTCTTAAAGTGGTGAATGACATTGATTGACTTTTTAATATTAAACCAGCTTTGCATTCCTGGAATAAACTTAACTTGATTGTGAAGTATTATGATTTTTGTATATTACTCAATTTGATTTGTCAGTATTTCACATAATAGTTTTGTTTGTTTACTTATAGAGATTGGCCTGTAATTTTCCTTTCTTGTGATTTTCTTTTCTTATAATGTCCCATTTTGGTTTTGTTTTCAGAATTATGCTGGCCTCATAAAACAAGTTGAGATTTGTGTCCTCTTTATTCATTCTTCAGAAGAATATTTATAATACTGCTATTATTGCTTTTTTAGATTAGTGAAAAAATTTATCCTTCATGCCATCTGAGTCTGTCTGAAGATCTCTGAGTGGAAAAGATTAACTCAATTTCTTTAAAATGCGTAAGATTACTCGTATTTTCTAATTATTCTTGTGTTAATCTTCTTAAATTCTATTCTGTTTTGTTTGTTTAAGATGGAGTCTCACCCTGTCCACAGGCTGGAATGCGGTGGCGCGATCTTGGCTTACTGCAACCTCTGACTCCCTGGTTCAAGCGATTCTCCTGCCTCAGCCTCCGGAGTAGCTGGGACTACAGGCGCACCACCATGCCCAGCTAATTTTTGTATTTTTAGTAGAGACCGGTTTTCACCATGTTAGCCAGGATGGTCTCGATCTTCTGACCTTGTGATCCACCCGCCTTGGCCCCGGCCTCCCAAAGTGCTGGGATGACAGGCGTGATCCAGCGCACCCAGTTTTGTTTTTTTTTTTTTTTTTTTTTGAGAAGCAGTCTCACTCTGTCACCCAGGCTGGAGTTTAAGGGCGTGATCTCAGCTCACTGCAACCTCTACCTCCTAGGTTCAAGAGATTCTCCTGCCTCAGCCTCCCACGTAACTGGGATTACAGGTGCCTGCCACCACATCTGGCTGTTTTTTTTTTTTTTATTTTTTATTTTTAGTAGAGACAGGGTTTCACCATGTTGGCCAGGCTGGTCTCCAACTCCTGACCTCAGGTGATCTATCTGCTTCGGCTTCCCAAAGTGCTGGGATTACAGGTGTGAGCTACCTTGCCTGGCCGTTAAATTCTGTTTTTAAAGAATCTGTACATTTCTTCTGAATTTACAAATTTATTTGAATGAAAACATAATTACTCTCTTAAGATGTATTTAATATATAGAGATCTATGTTGATTCCCCTTTTTTTACCCCAATATTGATAATTCACTTTTTTTCTCTTTTGTTCTGTCTTAGACTTACAATGAACTTACTGATTTTCTTGGTCTCTTCAAAGTATCTGCTTTTAGCTTTGTGGACTTTCTCCATTGCACCTCCTTTTTTTCTCTCTGATTAGTTTCAATTCATCTTTATTGCTTCTTTTATTCTACTTTATTAGTGTTTAATCTTCAGTTTTTTATGTTTTTGAGATAGATACTTGAATCACAGGAAAAAAGACTGAAAACCTTTTTTCCCTAATATATCTTAAGACTATACAACTATAAAATCACCATTACAAATATTCTCAGGTGCATTCTATATGTTGGATATGTAGGATTTTCACTGTGTAGTCCAAAATGTTTCTAGCTTCCATTGAAATTTCTTCTTTGATAGTTAATAGAATAAAATAGCTTAATTTCCAAGCATATTGGAATCTTCTGGTTATCTCTTCTGATTATGTCTTTATTTTACACTTGAATTCTAGCTTGAGCATTTAATTGACTAGTTTCAATGCCTTGAATAATTTTGAAACTCATTTAATGGCTCTGCATATATTTTTCTGCCTTAGTCATTTTTCTGTTGCTACAACTGGATACCTGAGATTGGGTAATTTATTAAGAAAATGCATTTATTTTTCATAGTTCTGGTTGCTGGGAAGTCCAGGGTCTTGCAGCCACATCTGGTAAGAGCCCTATTACTGATAGAGACTTTCTTTAGAGCCCCCAGGGTGCTGCAGGGCATCACATGGCAAGGGAGCTTATTAGAGACAGCCAAACTGGCTTTAATAACAGATCCACTCTCATGATAACTAACCCACTCCTGCAAACCTATTAATCCATTGATGAGGTCAGAGCCCTAAAACCCTTTTGAAGGCTCCATCACATTTGAAAGTTCTCATCTCTTAATGCTGTTACACCGGGGACTGAGTTTCCATATGAGTTTTGAAAGAGACACACATTCAAACCACAGTGCATATAGTCATTAATATTTTGGTCAATGTTATATATGCACTTGGAAAAAATATACATAGTTTGTCATAGTTGACTTCAGTGTTCCATATGTGTCAACTAAGGCCAAGTATTTTTCAGACCTCCCCTCTTTTTAATTTGTTTTTTTTTTTGTTTGTTTGTTTGTTTTCTGTTATGGAGAAAGAGACATTAAATATTCTCTATAATTATGGTTTTGTATATTTCTCCTCTTGGTTCATCTACTTTTTAATATGTATTTTTGGAAGCCACACTAATAGATGCATACAAAGTTTAATTGTAATGTTTTCATATAACTTTATTTGTTGTTATTAAATATCTTTTTTCATTTCTAAAATTGTTTCTTCCTTTTAAGCTTATCTTTTCTGGTACTCATATTCTTTGTTTTGCTAATCTTTTCACAAAATGTTCTTCTCATTCTTTTGCTTTTTACTTTTCTTTGCCTTTACATTTAAGGAGTAACTCTTGTAGCAATCTGTAGCAGCATGATGTTTCTTGTCTTTTAATTTGTGTATTTAGACCATATGACATTGTTGTTATTATTATTTTTACAGTCAATAGTCATTCAGATTTATTGACATATTTGCCTTTATTTTGCACTTTATTTCTTCCTGAATTTCTATGTTTCTAAGTAAAATCATTTTAGAATGATGTGTTTAGTGTGAGTTTGCTGGTAGCAAATTATCTCAAGTTTTACTTTGTCTGAAACTATCTTCATTTTGTTTTAACAAAGATATTTTCACTAGGCATAGAACTTCAGGAGGGCAGTTATTTGTTTTCAGTACTTAAACAATGTCATCCCATTGTCTCTGGCTTTCATTGTTTCCATTGAGCAGTCAGCCTGAAGTCTTGCTTTTGCTACTTTGGGGTCAAAATATCCTTATTTCTCTGGTCCTTTAAAATTTTTTCCTTTTTGTTGTTTGTGTTTTGTTTGTATCTCACCAGTCTTATTACGATATATGTAGGTATCATTTTCTTTTATTTGTATTTATTCATCTTGTTTAAAGAACTTCTTGAATGAGTGACTTGATGTCTTCCATCAACTTTGGACAAATTTCAGTCAGATCCAATTTCTTTAAATTTGCCCCTATCCTCTCTTTATCCTTCTTCTGAAATTCAACTACATGGATGTTAGATATTATCCATATGTCTATATCTTATCATATATATATTTTCTTTTTTTCTATACTTCTCATTATTTTTGCTCTCTGCTTCAGTCTTTTCTTCTGACCTATTTATTTTCCAGCTCACTAATTCTCTCTTGAGCTGTGTCACATATCCTGATAAACTCATCTATTGAGTTCTTAAGTTCAGTTTTTGCGTTTTTTAGTTCTAGAAATTTCATTCAATTCTTACAGTTGCATGTTTTCTGGTGAAATTCTCATCTTATCATTTATTACTTTGATTATGTTAATTACAGCTATTTTTTAGTCCATGTCTGCTACTTCCAAAACCTGGGCCATCTTTTTCTGTTGTGTATTATTTCTCTTGGACTTACTTTTTAATATACTAGATTTTTTGGTGCTTTTTTGGTTATTTTTATCAATTGGACATTTTGTATAAACATTAAAATGATTCTAGGCTGGATGTGGTGGCTCACGCCTGTAATCCCAGCGCTTCAGCACTTTGGGAGGCTGAGGTGGGTGGATCACTTGAGGTCAGGAGTTTACGACCAGCCTGGCCAACAGAGCGAAACAAGTCTGACTTACCTCAGAGCATCCTTGTCTGGAATATAGGTTTGCTCAAGTCTTGAATGCCTTGGCAGGTGTCTGATATTTGAAGTGAGGAAGATATAAATATTTTTAGGTTCTTAAGTTGCTTTTGGAGGGAGCACTACTCTTCTGCTATAAGCTACTACATCATTGCCAAATGAATTTCTCAACTAACTTTTATTGAGTATTTATTACCTGCCAGGCACTATGTTACGTCTTACTTATTATCTTACTTTTTTTTCAGATGTACTTTGAGCTTCTGAGACTCAAAGTGTGAGACTCAGAGGAACTAAGTTACTTGCTCAGAATTTCTTTAAAGAGGTAGAAGCAAAGAATAAACTTTCAAAGCCGCTACAGCCTCTAGTCTTTACACCACATTAGGGACAAAGTAGGATGTAATACAGTGTCTGGTAATGGTTAAAGATTAATGGTGAACTACTACTTTATGTCATTTGGTCCAAAATAGAATATAAATGTTGATATCTTTGATCCTGTGTAACAATTTTTGATGGAGACTGAAACACACAATAGTAACGAATGTTAGAGAGGTCACTAAATCTCTTTTCATATTTTGAAGGAAATAATTCTAACTTTTGGCTTAAAGGAACAGAAGATGCTCAAAAGAACAAATCAGGAAAGAGGAAAGAATAAAAGGGTAAGTAGCAAAAGGAATTCCTTTTTTTTTCCAGTATGTATTCTGGAGATAGGTAGTTGTGGTGCTTTAAATGCAGAGCTGGGTACCAGGTTCATGAAAGACAAAGGTATATATTGCATGAAGAGGTGAATGGTGACTTAACAAAATGTAGAAATAATAGGTTTGTGATCTGCAAAGTACTGATATAACACATTATTTTAGACTTTTTAATAAAAGTTAGTTTTCTTATTTCCACTGTATAAATCCTTACTTCTTTTCTGTAGTGATAAAGGCAAGAAAAGAATGTCAGGAAAGAATGACAACTGGAGGTAATGACAAATATAACTGGTCCTATATACAGTCATACCTTTTACATTGAGTTCCTCACATATACATTATCTCAAAGCATCACTTTGAGGCAGGAAAGAAAAAAATAGTCTCTGAAATTTTGTGAAATTACTGTGGAGAAAAACTTGAAATAAGGCAGATCCAGGTGTTTTTAACAAGATAAAAACAAGAAAAATTAGGGTAAAATTTATATACCTAACCTAACAGGTATAAAGTGACAAAAGAAGTTGTGTCCAGCTTGGATGTTTACCTATGAGCTAGTATTATAGGAAAAGTGGAGATCTGGGAGATAAGAGAGAGACACGTTTAGAAACTTAGAGATTCATAGAAGGGGAGGAAAGCACGTAGAGAAGTGGGTTGTACTTGGTTCCAGATTTACGGGAGCAGCAAGCCAAGGAATGTTATCCAAAGTGGCACACCCACTATGTATGCTGTAAATAAGCACCAAAGTCAGCTGAAGGACCTTATGCATTTCAAATCAGCCTAACTTACCCAGGTCCAGAGAATTTTGTATTTGTACTGTTAGATTCCATCTTATGTCTGCCTGGCCTGGAAACAGAGCTTCAGGGCCCAAAAGTTGAAGAGCTTGCAGAGGCACCAACCTAGCCTGGGATATCAGCTTAGATGTCTTATTCAGGGCCAATAATCTGGTGAGTATCAGGTTCTCAAATTCTCAGAGTGAGACACAAGAAAACCTACCAGGCATGAATTCTTCCTGCAAAAGAATGAGGGGTTGGCATTGGTTTCTCTTACAGCTCTGTGTGCTGCTGCTTGCCTAGAGCCATTCCCAGTTTTAAGCATCTAAGTTACATGCCTATGCCCATCCTTAAAGGATTTTTCTAAAATAGAAAGATAGCAAGAATTAAGCCTCCTATTACCCTGTGCAGCCCAGAAGAATCTGAGCATAAGGTAAAGAGTGGAGGAAGGGAACTAACATTTGTTGAATATTGACTATGATAAGGCATTTTTCCTTTATTCTCTTTCTTAATCCTCTCAATAGCCATTTGTGGTACATCTGAATCTGCCTGGTGAGTAAGATTTGGGTTCCTCAAGATAGAGAAGGTATGGCACCTGTATACTCATATTTCCTCTGAGAGCATCTGGCAAGACACCTGGACTACTAACTGTTATGTTTATATAATATGAACACACTATAAATATAATACCTACATATTCATATATAGTGTTGCCTATTCACCTCCTCCAGTATTACTTTATTTTCAGTTCCAATTCCACAAGGATTTATTGGCTATTTTGTATCAGGATTGATGCTAGCTAGATAATTTAGGCAGACCTGGAGGTGGCATCAAAGAGGAAGAAATTTGGGATAATTCCTAGGTTTACTACTGGGGCAAGAGTTTAAGTTTATGTTTCTTCAATAAATGTGCAGATCCAGCAAGGAGATAGCTATCTTTTTTTTTCTTCAGATCTTACTATATGCTAAGCACTGTGATAAATTGATTGCCTGCATTCTTATTTAATTTTCACAAATATATATGGTAGGTGCCATAATTAGAATTATTTGAGTGATGAGTAAGCTGAGGCTTGGAGTGGTAACTTGCCCAGTTTGCAGCAGATGACAGTAAGTAGGTGGACAAGCTTAAGGTTTACATTTTGGACTCACTGACAAACAGGTGGTAGTTAACTGCTATGGTTTGGATATGGTTTGTTTGTTACCACCAAAGCTCATGTTGAAATTTGATCCCTAGTGAGGGCGGGTTGGGGGTGGGGCCTAGTAGGGGGTGTTTGGGTTATGGCAGTGGATCCCTCATGAATGGTTCAGTGCTCTTCCAACATTAGTAAATACATTCTTGTTCTCATAAGAGTGAATTAGTTCTCAGGAGAATGGATTCTCATTGGAGTGGGTAGTTATAAGCTGGGATGCCCCTAAGGTTTCCCTCTCTTCATACATGTCCACTTCCCCTTTTACCCTGTCTGCCATAGTGTGATGCAGCAGAATAGGTCTCACCAGAAGCCAGAACTTGAACTTGAACTTCTTATCCTTGAACTTCTCAGCCTGCGGAACCATGAGCTAAACAAACCTCTTTTCTTTATATGTAACCCAGTCTCAGGTATTCTTTTTAATTATTTATTCATTTATTTATTTATTTATTTATTTATTTGAGACAGAGTCTCGCTCTGTCACCCAGACTGGAGTGCAGTGGTGCGATCTTGGCTCACTGCAAGCTCCGCCTCCCGGGTTCACGCCATTCTCCTGCCTCAGCCTCCCAAGTAGCTGGGACTACAGGTAGCCGCCACCATGCCCGACCCATATTTTGTATTTTTAGTAGAGAGAAGGTTTCACCGTGTTAGCCGGGATGGTCTCGATCTCCTGACCTTGTGATCTGCCCACCTCGGCCTCCCAATCAGGTATTCTTTTATAGCAACGTAAAACAGACCAAGACATAACCCATAAAAAGTAAGATATCTTCTAAGAACAACCTATTTATGTTGAAAGACAGTAAAATGAAGACCAGAATTCTGGAGAATATAAATATTTAAGGAGTGAGCAGAGAAAAAGTAATACACTATGAAAACCAAAATAAGTGGTCAGAGAAACAGGGGACCAGGAGAAAAATACTCAAAAAAAAAAAAAAAGATGCTCAACACTATCAATTATAGCAGAAGCATTTAGCAAAATAAGGCCTGAGGAATACTTACTGCATTTGTAAATGTGCAGGTCACTAATGTCTTTAGCTAAAGCTGCCTCAGTGGTATATGCAAAGTCAGTGTCCAGCCAGTGATTTGAGGAGCAGATGGGCTTAATGAAACTATTCTAGGTCCCACCTGAATATATTGGGCTTCCCAGCCTATAACAGAGTAGATCCATTAGCAGCTCATTACTTGGAAATATATTTTTAGTCTGACTTCCTTTAATTATTATAAAATTTCAAAATAACTCAATGAGGCTATTGGATAAAGAATAGAGCATAGAAGAAATGCTCCTGAAATAACACGTTTATTACAAGAATCAGAATTGGAAGGATAAAGGAGAATTCCTTTCAGGCCTGACATAAAGACTCCTTCTAAAGAGATTAAAATATGGGAACCCTGCAGAATCCATTTTGCATTTGTCTTTTCCCCTGTATCATTGCTAATGAATATGTCCTAGATTGTCAACCATGAGAAAGAAAGCATTTTCATTCCCACAGCATGTCATTCTCCTGAGAGTGGTGGTGTCTTCTTTATGTGTCATGGAACCTGTGACCTGTCACCTGATTGTCATGTTAGTTTATTAACATGTCAGGGCGTGCCACCCCTGGTTTCCACCTCAGAAAGGAAATTGCTTAGGGTGGGAGACATTCTGCTAGCCAGATAAGGCAGAGTTCTGCCAACTTTCAGTGCCAGGGAAACCCTAGACAGTAATCAGTACCAAACCTGACTATTAATAGGACCACCCAAAGGCACGTGGCTGGGAACCAAACCTCTCTCCTACCTTGGTCTGATCTATTGGCAAGTTTCCCTGCTAGATCCAGCTTTGCTCCTACATACATGGGGAGGAATTCAAAAACAGAAATTGTAAAGGAGGTAGAGCAGAAGGAATGGTTGGAAAGTGGGTCTCAGATGCTGGAAGGGTCATAAGGGAGAAGTTTCTGGTTAGTTACATCATGCAGGGCTTCAAACTTCAAAAAATAATAATTGATGGATGGAAGTCAAAGCTAAAGCCAAAGAAAGGCCTACACATGTTCAGAGATTTTGAGTTAGAAATTCTCTTTTTCCAGCTCTCTCTCCCGCCCCCAAAAATCACTTGGGGAAAGCAAAGTAGTGATTAAGGAACTACAGGGGCAACAGCAGGCTATTCTCTGGGGCCTTCTAAATGCCAAGCCAAGCCTACCGCCTGCTTGGGAGATGAGTATGTGCTCTCCTCCAAAACTTCCTCAAGTCTCCTCTCCTGACATCTTTCTGCCAGATGGTAGTTCGAATTCTCAAGGTGCTTGGCCCTCCTGGTTCCTACAACGTGAGCCAAGCCCAGAGAACTTTGGTCCATCAGTTTCCCCCTTGCTCCACCCCTCTTGCGAGCAGGACCTGGAACCTGGAGGTCAAGGAGAGGCTAGGAGTACCGACCTATGGCGCTCTGGGAAGGAGCTCCCAGCTTGTCCATGGATGCCTTTGGGAGAGCATCAGCTCTGGCTAGGAGGGTTTCCGGAGCGCCTTCTCCAGCTGAAGCACGCCTTTTGTCCTTTATGAGGTGAACGCATTATCAGCTCTGACTTGAATTTCCCTGTAGGGTTATCCCGATATTTTAAAATTACAATCCAGAGTCTTAACAAATTACGAATGTGTGTAAACATAATCAGAGTGTGAATGCAATCCACTTGTAATTGCTAATAGAAAAAAAGGAAAAGAAAAAAAACCACAAAGACTTAAACAAGCAAGAAAAACCGGGGAGGGGGGGTTGGGGGGCGGGGGGATCAGTTCTGCAGGGTGTTTGCCTTTGTGATTTGCTTCCTAGGGGACTTTCCCAACGCGTCCCGCAGCCCACCCTGCCTCCCGACTCCCTGCGGTGATGTCCGGGCTAGAGGAATCCAGGGCTTGGTCCCTGCAGCTGAGGCCTACGGGATATCCCGGGAAAGAGCAGCCTCTCACGGTGTTGAAGAGTCCCTCAAGCCTTCGCGCTCTGGTGACCTCCCTCCGCCGAATTCTGAGAAAAGCACTGCGGAACGGCGGAAGAGGGCCCTGCTGCTTGCCTCGCGCTCCCCGGGGACCGCGACTAAGTCCCCGACGCCTATCTTCCCTTTCCCTGAGGACCCTGGGACTCTGCTCCCGAGTTCCAGCTCCAAGGACTCAAGGACACTCTCCGTTCCTCACTCTTCAAAGGCCACCTCCTTTTCTAGAGGTGGGCTCCCCGACCTTGTGCTTCTAGAGCTGCAGGAGCGGCGCTGCACAGGTCTAACAAGCCCGGCACATTGGCGGGTGTTCGAGCTCTCAGTTCGAAAGACATTTGGGGAAAATACTGCACATAGAAATTTATATTATACATTACGTATATTATATAATATTATGTATATAGTCGATAAATTAGCAAATGTGTGCGGTGTTTTTCTTGAAACCGTTAGCATCCTAGTTGGTATTAGTGGTATTGGTTGATATTAACACTAATGACAAGTGGGTGATTTTCAAGAAGCGCCCAGTCCCTCCGAATATCATCGGAGACGTCTGCGTATGCCTCCGGTGCCCATCTATAAACTCTCTTGCTTGTGGCTATTCCTCACTCACCAACCATATTGACCATTCACCCGGATAAGGCAACTTCCTCGGAAGGGCGATCTGAGGACGCTGACCCCCTAAATGACTGAGGACGCTGGATCTTCAGGGCGAACATCGTGTCTTGGGGATGCCAAAAGTCCCCAGCCCTTACCCAGACCTTTATTACGAGGGGCAATTCGGTCTGTGTAGGGGACAAACAGCAGCGTTAAAACGCAAGTGTGTAAATGAGGATGGAGAATGCGAAAGGAGAGAGAGGCAAGGAGCTGCTCCAATTCTAGGGAGGTTTTGGGGAGGCTGATCCGCTCCAAGGACAAACCGCTGGGAAGGGAGAAACGGCCCACATCGAACTGCCCGGTGGAAACCTCTCTGCGCTATTAGATTGCGTCCAGTACAGCAGATGGCACGAGCACGTGCGGCGCTCAGCTTAGGCTCTCGGAGGCAGCTGAGTTGGAAATTCCGACGAAAGGCACCCACACACTCCCACTCTGCGCTGGCCCACCCGCGTGCACGCCCACCCCCCACGCGCGTCGATTTCACCCTAGCTCAGAAGCGCACAGATGTTTACAGCTTAGAGCCGGTACCGCTGGGGAGATCGAGCGACGTGCGCGGCGCACAGTGCGGCGCTGGCAGGGCTCTGGGCTCCCGGTCGGGGGTTCGAGTGGCCCAGGGATGGGAGTGGGGGTGGGGAGATTGGGGGGAGGGAGAAGGACTGCAGAAAGGAGGGGGGAGTGGGTGGACTAATGATGAAAAAGTCTCCTCCATCCCTGCTCCTTAATTAAATGCATGGAAAGAACCGAGGCGAGCACATCTGGTTTCAATCTGCAGCCCTTTGATGGCATCAAATGTTCTTTTCCCAGATCAGGGCTGGAAGTTCTGGGCTAACTATGGCCGTTTGGAGCCCAGAAACCATTTACACACACTCGTGCCCTTCTTTCTCTCCAGTCAAGCCTCTTGGCTATAGGACGAAAAAAAAAAAGTCTAGCAATCAAGGGAGTGCGGGAGTACGGATGCATGTGTGTGTGTGCGCGCGCGTTTAAAGAACATAAAACGCCACAAATAAGCACTTAATATTTTACTTAGTCGTCATATAGTAACTCATTTCTAATGAGACTGTTAAAGCTGTTACCAAATTCCAACAGGTCATGAAAAAACTGCTCAGCACCTCTCTGTCTTCTGTCAAGTTAGGGCTCCGCAGACGGACGACAGAGGATTATCCGTAAACTTAAATGGGGGTTCCTCCGCCCCTCTCTGTCCTCCCGCCACCACAGCCAGGCCGGACGCAGAACCGCACGGAAGCCTCCCCTACTCCAGCCTCTGTGAGTGCTCCTGCCTGCTCCAAGGAATCTGGGCAGCGGGACCCTCTAGGTTTAGCGTCCTCGCCTGGGGAAGCAACCTTGGCCGTACCATAGAAGTTACAAAATCGGCAGGGGGTAGGGAGAAATATTATAATATATTTTTCGAGTCCTTTCCTCCAGTTTAATAAACACGTACATTTCTCATTGCCCTAGCCCTGGTATTCCTAATGGCTGGGAAAGCCTCAAATAAACTCGGTGCCCTCTAGATCTCCCCAACCTGCCTTCAGTCCTTGCGAGAAGCGTAAGAGAGCTTCCCATTAGCATCCCTCTTGTTATTTTATTACATTATTTAATAGGCTCCCTCTACGGAACCAAAAATAGCCTTAATATGCTTACTTTCTCCCTGTACTCCCCCCCAAAACTGTTAGAACAGCAGAAAATTGTGTGTGTGTGTGTGTGTGTGTGTGTGTGTGTGTGTGTGTTTTAAAGGTGGTGGGGGAAGGCAGAAGGAGAAGAAAATTTGATTGTGATGGTGGTGGATTTTTTCCAAATTTCCCCACAGCTGTTATCAAAACATGCAAATGAGATTTTCCAACAGGATCTTAAACAAATCTGGAGGAGTTAATGCCGAAGCAAAATAATCCGCACGTTTGAAGTGACTGTGAGTTTCAGTTTGTCTTTTCTCCCGTGATATTATTGCAGGGGAATGATAATTAGACCTTTAGAAATCCAAAGGGGCTCTCTTGCTCTCTTCCCTCTCTCATTTCTCTTCTCTCGTTCTCTCTCTCTCTCTCTCCTTCCCTCTCTCTCTCCCTCCCTCCCTTCCTCTCTCCCTCCCTCTCTCTTGTTCCCTCCCTCTCCCTTTCTTTCTAACTCTGATGTTGGCAAAGGGGGTTTTCTTAATCAGACTGTTTTTTGGTCCCAGGGAAAGGAGGAAGAAGGAGATTGTGATGGAGAAAGGGGGTCTGTGAAACGTCAGGCACCGCACAAAGGCTTTGCCACGTAATTACAGGCTCCTATTAAGTCGAGATCTGCCCTCCCAGGGGTCTCCAATTTTCTTGTATTCCCTACAAAGCCTCCTCTGCATGCCAGTTTGTGCCTTTTGAAGTGCCAGAGAGCTTCTTGATCCAACTGAGAAGGAAAAAGGAGCCCAGCAAGAAGAGGGGGAGAGAGAGAAGGGAAAGGGGGGAACCCAACAGCACCCTCCTTCGGACTCTTGAAGCCTTTTTTTTTTTTTAATTCTTAATTTTTTTTTTTTTTTTTTTTTTTTTTTTTTTTTTTTTTTACTCTTTACAAAAAGTAAAGTGAGAATCCTGCTCTCTAATACATCTGCAAGACATCACCCTCTCCTCCTGAAACTTTAGTCACTCCTGAGAATCCACAGGAGTGCAGAGAGGGGGGAACACGTTTTCTTGAAGATGTTTTAAAGCTGGAACAAGCCTTCTTCTGTTGGTGCTTGAACTCTTGCCTGGGAATAACTTTTTTAACCTTTGAAAAAAACCCTTCACTTTGATTCTTCTCTCCCACCCCTTCTTCTCTCTTCTTCTGTTTGCCTAACTCCCCCGCCCTGCTGGCCTCCGCTTTCCTTTCTCCCCCTTATTATTATTTTTAGTCTGTGCGTGTGGACACTTTTGGAGAGTTGGAAGGGATTTTTTTCTCCTGACTTGAACATAGGGTGACTTTTTAATATTGTATTTTAGTGTGGATTATCTCTTTGGACCGCCCCGGACTTGGCCTCAGGAAAGCAACCAAGGCTGTGGAAGGCGGCTGGTGCAGAACGCTCTGCTCTACAGAAGGGGGTCCCCCGCCCTCTTTTCCACTTTTTTTTTTTTTTTTGGCCTTCCTCTCCTTCCCTCCCTCTTCCTCTCCTCTCTCTCTCTCTCTCTCTCTCTCCACTACCCCCCTCTTTCTTCCCCACTCGGCTCCTCTCCCCCCTTGCGCCCACAGCGTTTGGTGTTGATTCGAGCGGGAAGAGAGGGGGGTGGGTGGGATCGGTGGGGGAGACCATGACCTCCAGCTACGGGCACGTTCTGGAGCGGCAACCGGCGCTGGGCGGCCGCTTGGACAGCCCGGGCAACCTCGACACTCTGCAGGCGAAAAAGAACTTCTCCGTCAGTCACCTGCTAGACCTGGAGGAAGCCGGGGACATGGTGGCGGCACAGGCGGACGAGAACGTGGGTGAGGCTGGCCGGAGCCTGCTGGAGTCGCCGGGACTCACCAGCGGCAGCGACACCCCGCAGCAGGACAGTGAGTGAGGGGCGCATGCCCACGGGGGTGTGTGCCCGGGACAGAGGGCGGGGACCGGTGTAGGGCAGCGAGAGCTCCTCCGCGGCCAGAAAGACTAGGTCCTGGGACCAGGATAGGTGGTGGCAGACTTCAAAGGAAGGGCCAGTTACAGGGGAAACCAGATAAGAAAAGCGGGTCTCGGTCGAGGGCATAGCCAAGGAGGACGCTGGAGAGAGGCTCCAAGGTCCGGGGACACTCCGAGGCCCTGCGGTCTTAGGCAGGGACTCTGTCCGCCGCGGACTCTCTTTACTTTGGTCAGGCACCGGCTCGGTTCATCCCGCACGCGGGGCGGCGGGACTGGGATGGGAAGAGGTCTTAGCGGGGTGCAAACTCAGAGAGCCACCCCTGTTTGGGAAAGCAGCGGGTTAAAGATGCTGAGTCGGGTTCGAAGGGCTTCTCTCAGGCAGCGTATGACGGCTTGTGGGAGGGCACCAGGCACAGGGAGCAGGACTTGACACTCCACGCGGGCACCGTAAGGCCGGGCGCGACTTGGAGGCCGCGAGAGAACGCCCGGCCCGAGACACTGGAGCTGCTCTCTGCCCCCTGCTGTTGCCTCTACGGCAAATGGGTTTGAGACTGGCAGAGTCAAAAGCCCGGCTGCCTCTGGAAAACTCAGGCCAAGCAAAGGGAATGTCCTTTACGGGTGAAACCTGAAATCCAGCCCTGCATGATCCCGCACAGGCGAGCTGCATCTGGGAGGCGCGGGCTTCAGTGCGGAGGTCAGAGTCACTTTAGAGGAGCTCTCCCTATTGGCTCTTAAACGTCCAAGAAAGTCTAGTTTCCCTTCCCCATACTCACTGACCAACCTCGCGCCCCATGAAAATCTCGCTTCGCTAGTGCCTTAAAAAGAGACTGCAAATGTATCCCCATGTCCCCAAGCCTGTAACAGACCGGTCACCCTGTTCATCCCAGGTGACATGTGGCCAGATACGTACAGATACTCCCTCTTCTCCTCGAGGTTGCAAGAGTCTGAACTTAGCTGTAAGTCCTCAAATGAGGCTGTTCACTTTCTATATCAGTAGTTGCTGGTTACCATTTTGTCTTCAAATTTGGAAACCTGGGAACCAGGGGACCCGCCAGCATTCTATGATTTTCACAAAACATTGTCTATTTCAGACTCTCAAAGAATAGACATACAAGTCAAACTGGACATAGAAACAACTGGAAACAGGGCCCGGGCACAGTGGTGGCCCAGCGGGCCACGCTAAAGCAAGCGTCAGAGAGAGCCTCTGGTGTGCTGAGGGCGCGCGGTCTTTACCCTGCTTCCTTAATTCCGGCCTGGGCGCCCCTGGGTGTTTTTAGCCAAAATAGGCCTAGGGCCGATCCACCTAATGTACTAGCAGACTGCTACAGGAACTGAATGAGGAAGTCTGGCCTGGACACCAGAGAAAGGTGGCCAACTCTGAGGAATGAAGTACCAGGTGTCCCCAAGTTGCGCATAAAGAGCTAGGCGCAGAGACAGAGACGTTCTATGTAGGGTTTGGGTTCTTGAGAGGCTGCTTCTGCTGCCGGCACCCGCAGCCTTACTTCAGTGTTTGCATAGGCACTCTTAGTTCTAACAAAATGCACTGAGAAATACTATGATTGTTTTTAAACGTTTTACTAGGGAAAATGAAAAATGAAAAAAGTAGGGAGAGTCCAGGCGAGGTAGCTCACACCTGTAATCCCAGCACTTTGGGACACCGAGGTGGGCAGATCACAAGGTCAGGAGTTTGAGACCAGCCTGATCAATGTGGTGAAGCCCCCTCTCCTAAAAATACAAAAATTAGGCGGGTGTAGTGCCGCGCTCCTGTAATCCCAGTTACTCAGCAGGTAGAGGCAGGAAAATCGCTTGAACCCGGGAAGCGGAGGTTGCAGTGAGCTGAGATAGTGCCACTGCACTCCAGCCTGGATGAAAGAGTGAGACTCAGTCTCAAAAAAAAAAAAAAAAAAAAAAAAAAAAAACAAAAAAAAAAAAACCGTAGGGAGAACAGCATTCGGTGTAGACCCCAGCTTCACCAATTCTGCACGTCTGGTCGTTTCTGTTTTGCCAGGACGACTTATTAATTGCGACATTTACCACTGTTCCGATACTAGAGGCTGGACCCACAACAGAAAACAGGAACACGAAGAAAATTCTGCTTAGAAGACCAGAGTGGATCAGGAGAGACTAGATGCTGCTTTGCCCTATGAGGAGGTTGGAGGATGAGAAAACCATGGCCAAGGCCAGCGGCCTCGGCCAGCCTGGGGAACAAGCCAGCTGTGGTGGCCCTCAGATACTGCAGGGGAAGAGGGATGCAAATTGTACAGGTTGTTTGGCTCTGAGTGGACGCCACTCCTGAGAAGGGAACACGGGATTCATCGTGGCCTTAGAGTGGGTATGGAGAGGGGCTGGCCCGGCCTGAGGAAGCCAGCTATGGAGCGCCACCCAGCAGATTAGGGAGGCGACGCGCTGTGGCTGGGAGGCCGCCCTGGACTGGGGACTGGCTTCTGTGAGACCTGAGCCTGGCGCCTCAGAGGCCCTGTGGAGCACGTGGGCGTCCTCAGGGGCGCTCGAGGACAAGCTCAGCATCGCGGGTGGAGTTGGGGACTGTATGTTCCGGGAGAAGGGAAGAAGTCTCTAGAAACTCGCCCACGTGATACTCGGGAGCATCTCAGAGTTACAATGACTAAAGAGGTCTTGTTGGGAGAAGATCCCGAAAGGAAACTGAGGTTCAGAAAGAGGATGCTCTGCGGAAGCGTGATCAAGGGACAGCTTCGGGAGGAGGCCGCAGAAGGCAGAGCGAGGTGATGGGGACGAAGTGACAGGCACCTGGAGCTAGGAAAGTAGCTGAGAACCCCCCCCACACACACACACAAACACAAACACACACACACACACACATACACCCCAGGCCTTGCTTCCTAGAGAGATGAGGGTAGTGTTCTAACGAATAGTTTGTTGCTTTTATAAGCACTTTTCTCAACCTCTTTTTTCTCCGCTGGGATGAGAATGGGAGGGCCTGATGAGTCTTATGGCTTCCAGGGGAACCCGCATCCCTAGTTCTTGGGCTCCCATCAAGAGTTGCCAAGAAGGCTGTTGTGAGCTACTTGGAAATCAGGACCGCTGGGCCTCCAGCCTGCAGTGACAATGAGACTCAGACTGTGAATCAGGGAAGAGGGGAGTGTCACGGGAAAGGATGGCTAGAGCAGACTCTCCCCCACCCCCAAAGGGACTCAGGGATGGAACCGGGAGTCTAGCGCTCTTTGTATCCCGCTGAAAGTCTACTCCAGTGGGAAACGATTGTCTCCTTCGGAGAGATGGGGAACATTAAAAAGAAGCCTTTGACTCTTTTAGCTATATAGAAACAGTCCTTGTCCTTTCTAAATTTTCTCTTCAGCTGAAATTAGCAAAACAAACTCCACTTACACCTTCAATATTAGGTTCTTAAATTTGCAAAATTCCTAACTACAACGTGGGCCGAATATAGTTAGAAGGAGTAGGTATTGTCTAAAGTCAGGGCTTCTCCCAGACCCTCCCCACCCCATCACCATCAGCAATTCTGTCCCCACCCCCACCTTGGTGGACATTCACTACACTGTCCTCTCTGTAGAGTGCTTTCTTTCCCTTTTTACTGAGTCTCTTACTAGTAAATTCTCAACTTCTGGGCTCAAATACACTAAGTGTCCAAAGAAATAGTTCTTTAACATTGTTTGGAATCCAGTGGCTATTGGGAGAGTGTGGAGTGTGAATGGGGGTGGTGGCAGAACTTGGGTAATCAGGGAGAGGAAAGAGGAACAGGTCATTAAAATAAGCAGACATACTCCAATGAAGACAGTGAATCCCGCTGTCATTTCTTAATCTGAACTTCTGCAAACTCTTTTAAAAAAATGCGCCTGCCTTCCACGTTTCCAACCTCTAAATTAGTGAAACCAGATTGTCCTAATAAGACCTTTTGTTGGAAACACATGTAGTCATAAAAAGGTAGACGGAAAGTCAATTAGACACGCGCGCACACACGCACACATTCACAAGCCGGTGCTAAGTGTGCACCCGGCGCAGCTGGTTCCCGGGCCGCGGCGGGATGCAAATGCAAAACAGCGACGCGGGAAATCGATTTGTCACAAAGGGAGAGGTGTAAACGCAGCGCAAAGGAATTGCCTGCCCAATCTACCAGCCGCACTCTCCCAGGACCTTGCCCCGCCAACTTCTCTTCGCCAGAGAAACTCCCAGGAGAGCAGGAATATTTTCTAGGGCGCTCCCAAGTTGGAATTCGCATCACAGTAATATCAACTTCTAGAGTCTCAGCGTTTGCAACAACCCTGGCGCCAGAAATTTTCTTATGCAGCACCATCCTGGGACTCGGGAGCCAGTGCTGGCAGTCTAAATTTGGGCTTCAATTATCTCGTTGAAGAGGGGAGCCAATGAAATATATCGTTTTAAGGTTAGCCTGGAAACTTTTCTCTTTAGAGGAGGAGAAATACAGGATTAAGGTGCCTCACTGAGTCCCCAAAGTCGAATGTCAAGGCCGGTCAATAGGTGGTGATTTCGGTTTATTTTACACGCAAACGTAGGGGCCCGGGTGACCTTCTTCTCTTAGAATTTTGGGGAAATTGATAGTCCAGGGACTCCTTACCCACTTTTGGGTGAAGGACGACTTGGAATTTGAAGTGTGGGAGATAGGCCTGTAAAGTCCGAAGCCTTAGGCTTCCAGTCCTCTCTGGGGCTCCAGATCCCCCAACTCTGGAATGCAGTGAATTCCCACCCCCACGCTTCAGAGCATCTCTCCGGTGCGTTAGGACGTCGTGCAGTCCTGCATTTTGGCTGAGAGACCTAACTTCGGTGCGCGCTCAGTTCAGAGCGCCAGGGAGTTAGGCAAACAGGAATGGGTCACACGGGTCCCTATAGTTCCTTCCTCTTCCCAGGAGTGTCACTTTAGATTTTACAACACGAGCGAATAAGTCATCTCCAAACCAACAAGATGTCACCTTCAAGCTCCCAGTTGAAAAAAAAAAAAAAAAGTCCATTCAGAAGCAGTGATGATGCCTTTCTATTCCACCGACCCAGCTTTGAATGCCTCTCCCAGCCAGGACGCTTTTCCACGAAATAACAATTGTAGGTTTTCAACCACGACGATCCCTAGACCAATTTGATTTTTTATTTTAAGAGGCATGTTTCTTTTACAATCCCTCTCCTACACACAGTTTCCCGCTCCATCCAACAGCCTACCACACCATCATCGCAGACCCCTAACTCCTGGAAAACCCTCCTCCTTAGCAGAAGCACTAGGGCCGCAGGTAAGGGGTTGTTGCAAAGATCTGCGCGCGCCAGTGCCTGCATTGCGACTCCCAGCGCCCCTCCAGTTCCAGGGCCGAGCCCACTTTCAACCGCTCTGAAAATATGCATGTATTTCCTCCACTCCCCCCACCCCCCGCTTTAGAAGGAGCTATACGAGGAACAACTTTTTGAAATCGGGAGTGTGTTTGTAGAGACGGAGATGAGGATTGCATTTTGCTTATTTTTCTACAGGTGGTGGAAGTGTTTTGGGGGTCAGAGTATCCTCTCAAAGAAAAAGTAAAACGTGGGGGTTCGCTTTCTCTAGCCAAGCCTTTGGAAGTTTAATTAACAGGACCCTTAAAGTATTCCTTAGAACTACAGATAAAAAATTACAGGCAATATTTGGATAAGGGGCCAACTCTCCCTGTCCAAACATTTAGAGAACTGCCTGTGAGTGTAATTGTAATTGTGAGTGCCATTGTAATTTGATTGGGCGCCCTTTGTCGAATTCTGTGTTTTACTTTGATGCCTTTTGAATACCACTTCCATTGTTTGGGTGTCCTTTAACTCCGTTTACAACAATATATTAATAAAGAGGATGCATATGTCAGCGTTATGTATCCACAAGAATTTGGATTCCTGTAAAATCAAATGGCTTGGTGAGCAGGCTAACACTCAAAACCCAAGAGTCTCAAACAGTAATAATAATACCAACAAATGGTTGCAATGCCCCCCTTTTCTCCAAATGCTGTTTATTCTAAAATCAGTATATTCGGAGTTACATTGCAGAGAAACA
Source organism: Macaca nemestrina (assembly GCF_043159975.1). Lineage (NCBI taxonomy): Eukaryota > Metazoa > Chordata > Mammalia > Primates > Cercopithecidae > Macaca > Macaca nemestrina. Next base: position 28,535,403 of record NC_092125.1, read on the forward strand.
GTCATCAGTGGTTCAGGGTCGGCAGGTTTGTTTTTCAGGTGTAGATGTTCTTGAGTAATACCGCTCCACTGTGGACTAAATATTAGTAAATTGTCATTGACATTTTTCTAATTTAGTGCGGCAGCCTCAGGGAAGTACTCATCCAGACAATTATGGGGTATCGATTTTAACTTTAAGCCTAAAAAAATACCGTATTTCACTTGCCCTGGGACTACTTTTCTTGATGAAAAAATATCTGGGAAGACGATTTTAGGGCCATGTTAGCGTAGGGGAGGGGAATAAAGGCACAAATGGTGGTTGGTTAAGGAAATTTTATGAAAGAAAATAAAGAAAACATGTCAGAATAAACCAATCAGATGCACAAATGTGTTAGAGGAATCTGAGGACAACCAGCATCTTGGGGATTCTTCTGTTCCCGAGGTTCGCAGATACAGGAATAAGGGTCTGAGTTATGCCCAGAATACATCCGTCGGGTACTGCATGTCCCAGTCCCTTAGCTGTGCCACGTAATGAAGAAGCTCTAATTCCCCAGAACGTTGGGGCTTATTTTTTTTTTTTTACCATTATTGAGTCCGCCCAGGCTCAGCTCTCTTAAAAAGGGATAAATCTGAAATTCGTGTTAATTTGAATCCCCAAGATCCGAATTATGAGAAAAGGCAAGGGCAGGTTTTATTCCTATTTTGTTTACTTTCACCGAGTTACTGTGAAGTGATTGGAAACGTTCTCAACCGGCAGGGAGAGAATACACCGAAACTCAGATGCAGCAGTAAAGTTGATATAGGGGTCGGAACAGGGGGCTCTTTTTGGATCTCACCTTTACTGGGGATTGAGGTTGTGGAATGGGTGGAAGAGTAATTAACTCTATGAAGAATTTTAACGTTGAAAACAGAGCCCACAGTATTTTTGGTTCTAATGGTGTGGTCTCTGCCTCGGCAAAGAAACAAACACCGCCACCGCATCGCCGCAGTTCTCCTCTCTGCTGCACCGACGCCCTGCGCTGCTTAAAAGAGCTGCGAGCCTCGCCAGACGCATTCCTCCTTCCCTTCTTTCGCCGAAAGGGGGCGCGCTCCTCCCAGGCGGCGCTGGTACCTATCCTGCCTTCAAAAATCTTTGGGCTCCTGCAGGAGAGAGAGTCTCTTGAACACGAGTAACAAAACCTGGGAAATAATAGCTTGAAGGCACTTCAGGGACTATATGAATATAAGCTGCACACACATGCATCTCATTGGAAACATGTAGACAGCTGGCAGGAACACTGGCTGCCTGCCTCTCCTCCTTTCAAATGAGGGTGGTCGGGGTTCCAGGGTGGCAGGAGGGGAGTGGGGCCAGATGACCGTGGATGGAATTGGTGGGTGCTAGGACTGGTGCCTGGGTTCCATGCTGGAGGAGAGGGTTTGTCCCCATGGAGCTGTGTGGACTTTTCTGCATATGTACTTGAGGTCTTTAAAGAAAGAAGGGCAGATCGAAGAAATGGAGAACTGGCTGGTATTAGTGAGATGTTGAAAAACTGTCAGAGAAGCCCTCACAGTGCCTGGAGTGTTAAGACAGAAGAGAAAACCTGACACCATAGAGTTTTAGGCCCTTGGATCAGGGTAACCTTTTGTCCCCACAAAAGAACAGTAACTGCCCCAAATCTTGTGTGAGCCTGCAACTTGGGTACCTAAAGCCATTTCCAATCTACAGATCTGACTCCTGGCCTCCACTGATCCTCCATTTTTGGGCAAGAGTTTCAAGAGACTCACAGGACAGATGAGGATAAATTTTTAACCCCTTCTGTAAATTTAGGGATTTTCGACTTCTTAGCACACCCTGACAATGGGGGTCAACAAATCAAGGCAAGAGTGAGAGTAACAAACTGGAAGAATGAATGTTTTGTCTTCATAGCATAGATGATGGTTAATACATACCTTCCAAGATAATCTGAGCTGGAGTGTTCACTAGAAACAGGAGCACAAGGCCAGAACTGTAAGGGAAATTGCTTTCCCACAAACGTTTGTCTGAGAATAAGAACATTCACCCCATTCACTTAATTTCTCATCATCAGTCATGCCATTATATTTTCAAGGACCTCACAGTGCTGGAAAGTGGTATAGTTACAAATAAGCATAAAAACAGATGGGTGATCCCAGTCCTCTAAATATGTACGGGAAGGCCAAATCTTTTCAAAGAGAATTCAGATATACAACTTAAAGGCCAACGAGCCCAACTCAATCAAAATTTGAGCCAGGATGTGCTAAGTTCAATCAGCTTGACTATGGGCAAAGTGTTAGACCTAGCCAGCTCTTCAGATTCATACAGAGAACCACATTTTCTCAAGTTTCCATTGTTATTTTCCACACAAATTTAGTGTTAGTCTTCAAAGGGATTGTTAGATTTGGAGGGTGGTGAGAGTCAGTGCCCCACGCTCCTGTCCTTGTCTACTCCCCTTTTTTTTTTGGTACTCTCTCTGCTTCAACAGTTTGCCGAAAATCTGTGTTGCAGAGAAAACTGACACCTAGAGGCCACAGAGGTCTCCTAAATGCTGTTTTCTAGGATCCTCAGAAAACAAGAGGACTGTTGAGTTCAATTATATGTAATATACCTCTTTATGTATTTTTCTTCTCTGCTAATTCATTTTATAATAGTCAAGTTAGAGACTTATTGGAGACTTAGGTTTTGGGGACTGGATATCATTCTGTTTTATTTTCAGCTAACTCGTAAATATATGAAGCTGAAAGTTCCCATGGAAGTAGGTATTGAATGTAAACCTTTATACCTGGGCATTTTCACGCATTACCATTAATTCAAACTGGGAGGTAACGTTAAATAATTATGTACATTGTCACTTTCCATCTTCTACCAGTGCTGCTTTGCTAAATACTGGTCTAGATTCCAGCAGTAGTATACTACTGGGACAGTTGCTAAATTGTCGCCTGTGTTCAGTTAATGCTTACCAAGTGAGAGAATGAGCTCTCCATCCTTGGTGGAACACCCTTCTAATCTAGCCTAAGTTCTAGCCACTTTACCCTCCCCTTCCCATTTTATACCTTTTGCCTAGGAGGTATCTTCTAGGCCCACCATTTTAATAACCATCTATATACTAACCACTCCCAGTTGACAGCTTCAAGACCCTCCATTGGAGCTGCAATCCATAGCCACAGTCACTTATTTGACATTTCCATTTGAACATCACAAATGCGCTTCGACCTCAAAAATCAACAAAACATGGAACTAATGAACTTTCTTTCCCGAGTCTGATCCTCCTACAACTTTCCCTGTTTTCCTTATATGGTAACATGTGGGTGCAAGACTCAGGCACTTCAGACTCATCCTTGACTCTCCTTCCTTTATGATTCTGTTCCATCCATCCCCAAATCCTAGCAAGTTTACCTTCTAAAATCATTTGAATTCATCTACTATTTAAATCTCTATCCTGGCTCACCTGCACTGCTGTACCACCCTCCTAGCCTGTGGAAACTCTCTGCGTCCATACTTGTCCTTGATGTGTTGGTGACAAAGACTAGATATAATAGATCCCTAAAGAATATTTATTGAATGTCCGAATGACAAATGCTAGTGTATTTTTCTACAAATATATTTAAAAAATCATGTCATGTTCTTTCTTTAGAACTCACACTTTTCATCCTTTACATCAAAATTGTTTATCTTTTTTTAAAAAAAAATCACTTGATAGTCTACCTCTCTGTCTCTCTCCCTCACACACACACACACACACACACACACACATGCACACACACAGATTGTAACTATTTTCCTATTGTTCCCTAGTATGCTAGCTAGGCTAGTATAGTAACTCCATGTGCTCTAGTCTCCTTTCATGGGCTCTGGTCTCATTTTGGCTTCTCTGACTTCTGATGTGAAGTGTCCTTGCTCTGTGCCTCGTTTTTGCAAATCTTCCCATGCTATCTTCCAAGATTCTGCTCCCATCACACCCCCTTGCAAAACCTTCTCTGACTACTTTATCTAGACCAGACAAATCTCTTTTCTCAAGACTTACTATGAAAATAACAGTCAGTGGCTCCACAAGTAGTGCTCAGTTATTTTCTAAATATTTTATGATTATCTATATTTTTTTAAGATTTAGAGACTTCTGGGGAAAAGGTGTATTCCGCAGCGTACAACACTGCTGCAGTAAGCAAATAGATTTTTTTTTTTTTGTACATAGTACTTCTACTGTTTTTGTAATCCTTTTTTTCCTCCCCTCTTCCCCATCTCTGTTTTTGTAATCTTTAGCTGCAAGTAGTTTTTTAAATTATAGGAGTAATACCAAAGTGTAATACATGTTCATTTTTGAAAATGTATTGTTGTACATTTAAAAATTGAAATGGGAATATCAAGACACCAATTTTTTCACAAGTCTGAGGTAGATACAGTTAATATTTTGGTGTTAAAATATTTTCTTTTAAACTTTTTACACAATTGGCATCATATTGCATTAACATTCTTCTTTACTGATTTTTCTTTATTCAGTGGAAAAATTTTTAACCCCATTTTCAAAGACTGTGTTTCTCTAAAATTGAAAAACTGCCTAAACATTTAACCCACTTGCTCTGATCAGAAAAATTAAACAAACACGCACCACACTAACAACGGTTCTACAAGGATTGTGAAAGCTGTGTTATCAGTTAATTCCCAGCTTTCTCAAGTTCCAGTGGGGACGTTTTCAGCAGTGAAGTCCTTCAGAGTTAACAGCTTCTTTTTCTTTGCTGCTGGTTCTAGGTGGGAACCTTCCCTAGACACGAGCACATGTCTTCTTGTGAAATTGGAAAAGCCTGCATAATACCGAAAGGACGTTCCTAAACCACAGTTAGAGAACTACTCCTCCAAAAATTAATTTTTACATGATTTGGTAAGGAAGAGCTCACAAAATTAGTGGGGGAAAATTTTGTAGCAAACTAGACATTTTCTATTACTCTTGGTCCCTGAATCTTGAATTTTTAAAATGAAATGTCTTAAGGCTCACACATGCTTTTTGAAAGAGAAAAGGAGGAAAATGACAGTTATTTCTTTATACCTTTTAGAGGTAAGATAGTGACATCTTCCAGGACATAATAGTGTGGTTTGACAGAGGAAGAAGCAATTATAAAAAACTAAAGATAGTGCATTTACCCAGACATGAGCATCTACAGCATCTCAGCTTTTTCAAATGTGATTTTTCAGGGAAACAATGTATTTTATTATTATGAAGTCTATTTAAAAATTGTTCCCAACCAAATGGACATTAAAACATTTGTCTGATGCATGCAAATATTTTATTTAGGGGAAGTATTAACAAGTGATATAAAATCTGATAGAACAGAAATTTTAAATTATGAATTACATGTATGTTAATAATTAATCTTTCTCCTCACGAGAAAGGGAGAACAGAGAGAGTAAACACCATTTTTGAAAACTAAAAACCACACTTGTCTAATAAAAGTTTCTGAAGTTCCCCCACATTGCCTATTTCTGAGAGAGGAAAGAAAAGAACCACCCAGAGAGCTCTTTGCCTATAACCAGATGTGCTGTTCAACAGCTCTAATCCTCCAGATCAGGGGAAGACCACAGGATGAATCCTCAACACATTTAAGAAATAAAATGTAATTTAGTTCATTAATCATGGAACCAAAATCTGCAGTTTTGCTAGACATATTTCAAGACTGAATCCCTTCTGACAAGAGAAATAGAAAATAATATCACTCCACATTTGACTGTTACAGTCTGTTCTTAGCTTCCCTCAGGGAAGAAATTTTTCCTGGTATGATCGTTTTTACTCAGAATATACAGACTGCTATTTAAATTTATATCTCCCTTCTCTCTCTCTTTTTTTTTTCTTTACCTCAATATTCTTTTTTTCTGGGTGGTGAGAATATTTGTTTTCTGAACTGTTTTGGGCCTTTTGATTTAGAGATTCAGAGCTACCTTGAAGGTCAGGAAATCTATGTAGGCCTTGAAATATAACCATTTCAGCTGAATTAATATACTCAGACTGCTGGTTTATTTAGATGACTTACCTTGTCATAAAGAATTAATAAAATTCTTAATATGAGAGATAAGGTGGGATAAAACATAAAACTGCTTCACAAACTTTAAGAACATATGCAAATGCTACTATGTTCTATAAAAACAATTTTAAGAAGTAAGATAGGGCTAATGTAATTATTTCATTTTACAGATAGGAAAACTGTGGCTTGGAGCTGCTCTGATCCCATGTTATTTATTTTTCATTATATTCCATGATCTTTGATGTCAACCAAATTCCTCCAGATGCATTATTATCTGGTGAAATCATACTGAGTTAGGAAGGAAGAGTCTAGCATGCCATTTCACAACATATTGCCATGCTGCATAGACCTTTTTAAATTCCTCTGGTTCATGTTCTTCATTATAAAATTGGCATGTGACTGCTGCACCTATCTTCTTCATGCTAACATAGCAGGTCGGAAAGAAATTGTGTTTGTGAAAATATTTGAGAAATAAAGGGCTACATGTATGTGCGTTATCATACTATAAGGGAGTGAATGGAGAATTTTCTAAATTAAGTTGTCAAGTAACAATAAAAAAAAAAGAATGCATTTTGTTGGATTTACAGCAAGGTCTCAAAATGTGAAACATTTTAAATTTAGATTTAGATACATTAGAAGTCTTCATGTGTTTTACGTTGGATTCAGCAAATTATGCGTTAAATTATGGTTCCACCATTTATTAATACTTGCCAACTGATTTTAGACAAATCTCTGTGTCTCAATTTACTCATCTATAAAACTGGCACAATAATATTTATCACACAGGTTTGTTATTTGGGATAATAAAATGATGTAAGCAAAATGCCTAGTACCCTACTCAAATAAATGCTTATTATAAATTGTTATAAATGCCCTTTAGGGCAAGCATTTATTTGAGTGCCTTCAGTGGGAATGGTAGTAGGGTACTGGGCATTTTGCTTACATTATTTCCGCCCCACAGCATCTCTGACTAGTATGACTTTTTTCTGGCATGGATATATGTCCACTGTGGCTTCCCAATCAATGTTGGAGGCCATTTAGTGCCACTGACAAGAGGAATATTTGCATATTCCAAAAGCCATACTCTTACAGCATGTCACTGATTGAGTCTATTTGTTTTCTATCTACAGTTAGAAACTGATGCTTCGTAACTTTTAGCGATACTTATAAGGCCACCCCATGAGTATCTGGCAGAACCAGGAGTTTGGCTCAGAAGTTCCTGACTATGGTTATCACCTTTAGGCCACCCTTCCTCTCTCAGCATGAAACAATAACACAGATCATTTTATATTTTTGGATGGCACCAATATTAAAGATTTTATAGGGACTGAAGACGTTACAGGGATTGAAGAAGACAAATTCCTTTCCTCTATTTAGCTTCTGAATTTTATAGAGACTCTATGACATATGCTTGGGATACAGGGTGTTAAGGGTTCTTATTCCAGACCTGACATAGCTAGTAAATTTCTGGAGGCCAACCACATTAAATTCTCTCTGTCATATAGTGCCTCTAACATAGCACTACCTTACTACTCCACTGAGATTTCTGTGGGTTTACTTAATTTTTTGTACATGAATAATGCTCACCATGTTAACTATAATTATACATAAAGTTGCCATTCTTTTGCCAACTTAGATTTCCTAAACCAGTTGAGTAAGATAAACATTCTGTCCTCTGTTTGATATGTGACCTGTCTGCATACATATTTTCCTTTGAAATCTGATAAGCCTGGAAGACATACGGATGGCACTTCTATATCATGAAGCATCCAGGACCCTATTTTCTTTCTTTTTTTTTTTGCCAAGCAATCAACAATTAAATCTCTCTGGCATTCTCGAGCAATAGATCAGCGTGGCTAGCAGTTGTGGTACATGTGGAGAAAACTGGTCACCATGGGTGAGGCACTTTGACAAGTTTATTGCAAGGCTAGTGTGCTTGTGGTCGAAGAAAGTAGCTTAACATGTGCCTTATGCAAGAGAGAAGGGGCAGGTCAGCCTCAACATGCTAAGTGAGTGTTAGGCAAAGATTAGGAGCACAGTTCTCTTGGCAATAGCGCTCTGATATATAGAAAAGTGTTTGTGTGTGTGTTTGCTAAAAATGTTGTCAATATTTTATCATATTGTGTAGGGTCTCTAATTGGGGTTGTAGATAACTCTGGCTCTCTGTTCTTTGGAGTGCGTGAAGCCCTTCCTCATCTAGGAAGATTTTCCTTTGGTCATTGTTTTTCTTCTTCTGCCTGTGTCTCTCCCATATGTGCAGTTCATGTCTAATAATTTAGAGAATAGGGATAAGAGAAATAAATGACAGATTATGGGATTCTTTCTCTAGTGTCCTTATACTCTAATCCTCCATATCTTCAATGTGATGCCTGGTTCACTTGCATCAGAATGATCCGAGGTTTCTCAAAATGCAGATTTCAGGGCTCCACTCATACCCAGTGAATCAGAATCTCCAAAGCATATGCATATTAAATATCCCAGATGATTTTTATATCCCACAAAGTCTGAAAACACTGACCTAGACCACTTTCTCCCATAGCAATTGGTATTGAATAATATCTTCCTTGTGACATCCACTGTATCCTGTGTGTTCCATTGTTATTTAACTCTCCATAAGTGTCAGTCTCATCTCTTCAAAGGAGTGCATACAGCTTTAAAGACAAGGGCAGAGGCAAACAGTTTAAGCCTCAGAGCACTTATCATGGTGCTTTTTATATTATAGGAGGCTTAACAAACGGTTACTGAATAAACAAATATGTGAACAAACAAGTGAGAAATAAAGAGCACACACATAGCAATTATTAGGCATCTGGCATTCTGTTAAGCACTCCACATAAAATCAAGAAAAACAATGTGAGGCAACTATCAGGGGATGTAAAAATTCTAAGTAAGACTAACTGTTTTATTTTATTTTATTTTTTTGAGATGGAGTCTTGCTCTGTCACCCAGGCTGGAGTGCAGTGGCACAATCTCCGCTCACTGCAAGCCCCGCCTCCCGAGTTCACGCCATTCTCCTGCCTCAGCCTCCCGAGTAGCTGGGACTACAGGCGCCCGCCACCACGCTGGGCCAATTTTTTGTATTTTTAGTAGAGACGGTGTTTCACCGTGTTAGCCAGGATGGTCTCGATCTCCTGACCTCGTGATCTGCTCACCTCGGCCTCCCAAAGTGCTGGGATTACAGGCATTTTATTTTATTTTTTGTCATATATTGACAAATTGTGGTTGTACATATTAAAACTAGTTTTAGGTGGTTGTTAGCACTTATTCTTGAAGAAAAAACATGTGTCAAAGAAGTGGCAACCTACCCCATGGATAATGTTTGCAATTTAATTTTAGTTTTAAGTATGTTTTTAAATGAAAGTTTATCTTTATCTTCTATTCTTACAAAGTCCTTCCTTACTTTCAGACCGTTGATAAAGCACAATTTTTCTATTTTGAAATTTTGTTTATTTATCTTTTTTATGGTCTGATAAAGCCAAGTTTTAATTTTCCCTTTTTTCAGATGCTGATTTTTGAAAAGACTATGTATGAAATTTCAAATTTCAACATAACCTTTCCAAATGTATCATTTAAAGACAACTGCATTTATTACACTAGTAGGTTTTGGCACATGCTAAAATTATATCTCAAATATCCCCTTTTAAGGTATGTTTTAGGGCTCCTGTCCTAAATGGATTTTCTATTAAATACCAGGCTTTGTTTTTTTTTTTTTCTAATGAAGTATATGTAATCATGAATTGCTGTCCAAAGGATGTATTTGTTGGTCTGTCTTGAATGACAGACCAATGAATGAATGAAAAGGAACTACATTTAGAAAAGCAGGATAAGTATGATTTTAGAAAACCTAAAGGAAGAAAACAAGAAAGAACGGCTCTTGTAGAGACGTGAAGGGGCAGAAAACAGAGGTGAAAGGGTTTCCTGGACCCATGTCTGTAGTAGAGACCACTACCGAGTTACAGTTCTCTAAGCCCATCTGGGATCCTTTGGTGACATGAACTTTGCTCTAGTGGTTTATGACATCAATGGAACCCCGTTGGTGGAATTACGACTTCATAATTCACCGTTAGCTCTTGTTTATTTTATATTTAATCATTAGCGGAGCATACTGGCAGCATACTCAGGGGAACTATGTGGTTATGCTCCTGCAAATCTTGTTGTTGCATAATTAAGTACGTCAGAAGTAATTCACCAAGTGTCATAACATCCCATATTTCAGGCCTTGCAGATGCTGGTGTTGGTTATGAATGTCCTGAAAGTTATCCTGGCTGCATCACCTCCTCAATGAGTTTTCGTTTTGGAGGAACAGTTACCAAAGACAGCTAGGCTTTCTGGTTTAAATAAAATACAATTTTCTGAGTAGCAAGCATGATGCTTCCATAGAAAGACAACTCCAGCACCATGCAGGAGTGACTTCTATAATGTGACTGTAAAATGTGGTTCTATTCCTGTTAACCCATGGGCGTGTAAAATGTATCAATGAAACAACAAAGGCAGTTTCGAGGTGAGCGAGGAGACTCTGGATTTGTCTCCATATTTATTTGTGTTTAGCCTGGAGACTCAGAAATGATTCCACTTAACTTGTGCCTTTGGGTCTCTTAATGGAAGAAGGGAGCTAAAGGGAAGAAATTAAGATGTATTGAATACCATAATGGGTCAGGTACTTGCTGGGTAATTTTTGCTAATTATGTTGTTTCAATTTTCACAATAATGCTGAGTGATAGATATTGCCATCCCTACCGTACAAATAGGGCCTTGAGACTCAGAGGAGTCGGAGCAATGTGCCTGAAGCGTCAAAGTTAGTGATTGACAAATCAGAACTTGTCTTGACCACTCTGTTCCACAGTGTTCCAGTATCTTCTAACTTTTTCTCCAGTGGCTAGAAAATTGGAAGGAAGTGGTTGAGTTGAGTGGTTTTTCAGTGGCATTTATTCAGTGGAACATAGAACTCTTGTAACTGTGGTACCTGACTGTTAGAATTACAAATTAAAACATGCAAATAATCCTTCAGAAAATATTATTGTTGCAAAAAAAAAAAACCCCTCTTGCTAGCACTAGACATTTAGATGTCAGATAAGCAGCAAAATTGAGGTCAATTACAGGGCTCAGTGAACATAAATGAAGAAGTGAGTTGGAAGATAGTACTAGAGAAGAAACAGGTGAGCCAGAGAGCTTTCCTGAAGGTGAGGAGTTGATTTTGACCATGGTCCTTCCAACAGTATGGCCTTGAACATGCCACCCAGCCCTTCTGAGCTCTAATCACGGGAATAATAGAAATATCTTCTTGACAAGTCTATTAAATATAAAATCAGATATTTATGTATCAACTTTACCTCACAGGTGGAACCAAGCTCCTAATTTGTATCATCTAATATTGAATTGTAAAACACTGAGAAAAAGGTGACAGGTTCAACATTTCTGATTATGTTCTCTGTTGCTATGGAAATGAATTTTTATAACCAAGAATAGAATTGTATTTAAAAGATTCAGACAGTTGTTTCTAATTTGGCTGTTTGGAACTGGAAATTCATTGTCCAAATGCAATGTTTTAATTTGTTATTAGGTTCCTAGGAAACCTCCAAAAGATTAGTCGATGGGTGATACAGTTGAACTGTAGTGTAAATGGAAGCAGCTAGTGTGTTGCATCCTGGAAGAAATAGATTTGTGGTTCAGAATGAGGAAGAAAGTGATGGCCCTTCTCTCTTTACTGGTATAGGACCAAAATTTAGGCAAAATTTAGAGCTAGATGAATTTAATCTCTAGGCAGCCTTCTCCAAAACCCTTCTCCCCGACCCCTAATGTCTGAATTCAGTGTTCTTTCTGTGTGCTCCCATGTTCTTAGTCACCCTTAACAGTATTATCACACTGTGTGGCTTAAGAATGCCAGTGAGGTTTTGGTGCCTCAGTTACATCCTACTCACTCCTCTTCTCTAGAGTTCCCCATAAGGAAGATAAACACATAGAACAGTAGCTGAAGAGGAAATAAGGTACTGAATTATCATCATCTAGCAAACACTCCATAAACTCTTGGCACCCCACGCCCCATCTCCTGGGATTTGTTAGTATAACAAAGTTGGAGGCCTAGGTTTAAATCTGTTATGTTCGTAGAACAGACTTTCATGCCCATCTCTTTTTCTTTCTCTCACTTATTTTTTTTATACATATTACACAAATATGTCTTGAGTACCTACTCTGTGCCAGTTATTATGCCAGGTTCTGGGATGCAGCAGTGAATAAAATAGACACGTTGCTTTTTCTCATGAACCTTACATTCTCCTGGGGAAAAGAGGCAATACACAAATAAATGAACACACACCTAGATAAGTAATTCAATTGAGATTACTAAGTTTTATGAAAGAAATGAAACAGGCTCTTTGAGCAGGAATACGAAAGAAAAGAAGGAGAGCTAACTATGTAGAGAGCAGGGTGAAAAGCCTTCCAGGCAGAGGAAGTGAACAGTAAGTGCAAAGGCCCTGAGACAGGAACAAGCTTGAGATGGCCAAGGAACAGAAAGAAGGTCAATGTGACTGGAAGATAGTAAGCGATTGGACTTTGAGAGGTGACAAAGTCAGAGAGGTATGTAGGGGCTAGGTGACAGGGACTTGTACGTTGCACTGAGGAACTGGGCTTATATTCTAAGTGTGATGACGATGGGAAGCCAGGGGAGAAATTAAAACTGGAGAGTTTTGTAATGTGATTTATGTCTTTAAAAGAACAACCCGACTGCTTTATGGAGAATGGATATTAGAGGAGGAAGGAGAAGCAGTTAGGAGGTTATTGCAAGAGGCCAGATGAGAGATGATGGTGTCTGGAACTGGCTGTATGAGTGAGGATGCAGCAGCAGTGGTAGGCACCCAGAGTGTGCCTCCTACAGGGGCTCAGGAGGCTGACGGAGCCAGCGGAGTTGAGCAAATGAAAGAGGAAAAGAAGGGACAATGTCAATGAAGCTGTGCAGCCTGGCCTGGAGGACTGACCGAGGACATTCATCTTTCTTAGTCTCATCTTTTCTGTTTCTGTACCTGGATTTTCTCTCAAATTTCCAAGTCTTACCATGGTGGGCTCCTTGGAAGCAGCTGCATGGGAGAAGGAGTGGTTGGTTGTGTGCAGTGGGGTATGAAATAGGAGCAATTTATTTTGATTTTGTTATTTGAAAGGTTAGAGTCTATAATTCAGGTACTGCCTGTAATTTTCCCAGAAAGGAAGGGTTCTGCTTTAAATTCTGCAAAAGCGGCCTCTTTGTAATTTAGCAAAACATCAGAAGGCAACATTGCTAAAGACTGCAATTCAGATATGTGAAGACTTGTGTAACTGAAATGTCTTCAGAAGTTATTAGTGTTTCCTGGGTCTGAGTCTCTTCTTTTTAGTATGTATGCATTAATGGAGCCAAAGGTCAGAAATCCGTCAGGTCTTTCCTCCAAGCAAACAATGAAATAGTAACCAAAATTCAGGGGAGGTAAAATCAGAAAATTATACCTACTACCAGTTTGTCGATTAACAAGTATGCATTGTATTCAGCATCACGCCAAGCACTTTGGAGGATATTAAAGAAGTGAATGGCATGGCCTCTTGCCAATCATCCAGCTGGCGAGATGGATATAAAATTGTGCCTCACATAGTTCATATTCAGCATGATTTTAACATGTCTGCTCCTGGGGTCAGAGATCCTGTTCCTCCTCTTTTCCCTATCACTCAGTGGTCCCTCATGCTCTCAGGTGGCACCTGCTCAAAATGTTAATAGCAACCTCAACTCCTTCCTGTCTTTTATGCGTATTTCTCAGGCTTATCCTCTCTTTTCCAAGACAGACATTTTATCTCAGAAACTTAATCAGATCTTTTCTTGTAGTTTCTTACAGATGGAACTTTCTATGACCCTGAAGTGATTGCAGGCTATGAGAATTTTAAACCCATAAGAAACAAGTAGTTGGAAAACTATCAGAATAAACTATTTGTATAGATACATGTTGCTTTTAAAGATTTGCAGTTGACCGGGTGTGATGGCTCATGCCTGTAATCCTAGCACTTTGGGAGGCCAAGGCAAGTAGATCACTGCAGGTTAGGAGTCCAAGACTAGCCTGGCCAACATGGTGAAACCTCATCTCTACTAAAAATACAAAAATTAGCTGGATGTGGTGGTGCACACCTGTAATCCCAGCTACTGGGGAGGCTGAGGCAGGAGAATCACTTGAACCCGGGAGGTGGAGGATGGAGTGAGCCAAGATCATGCCACTGCATTCCAGCCTGGGCAACAGAGTGAGACTCCATCACACACACACACACACACACACACACACACACACACACACACGAGCGCGTGTGCGCAATTTGGAGTCTCAGATACTTTAAGCATTCTGCAGTTTGTAGCACCATGAAGAGATTTAAGAAATGCCTCACTATCTCATTTTTCTTAGCATCTTGAGCTTTCCAACAGTTTTCATGATTTTAAAAATAATTTGGCAAAGGATAAGTTATAATCAGCATAAACCTAGAGTTATGCCATTGATTAGGTAGACCATGCAGAGAAGTCTAGTATTTGAAAAGAAAAACTGGACTTCATGTAAACTGAGACTTGGAACAGGAAAGACAGTCATCTGACTTCCAAATTACAATTTAGAATCTACCAGTTTTTAAATTTCTTGGCACAGGAAATTTAATCAATATTTTTTCCTGATGTTGAAATATTGGTTTTGGACCAGGACTTATTTGAAATTTATCTCTTCTTTTGAGCTTTCACTATTGTCTTTATTAATGATCTGAAATAAGGAATGGAGAAGAAAATTGGGTCAGAATAAGCCAGTTGACACCATTTGTGGCTGGACCCATGCAGGAGGACACCAAGAACTGTGTGAGGTGGGTGAGGCCACAGCCCGGGAAGTCTTGTCAAAGGGTGATTCAAGTGTGGGCTAGCAGCTGACTCAGGAACAAACCGGCAGTACTCTGAGGGTTGACTCAAGCTAGGGGATTTGTTAGGCCATCTGCAAGACACATTTAGAGGGAAAATGATCTGGGAATGAAAGTGCTGTCATCCAAACTTGAAAGTTTAAAAGGTATTCATTTTGATAGATGAAGACTAAAAGATTTTGGAATTTGGAGTCAGAAAATCTAGATTTCAATCCTGTCTCTATTTCTGCCACTCTTGGCTTCTATTACCTACTTGTAAAATGAAAATGGTAATGCCTGCTTGATTTCTTTCCTTTTTTTTTTTTTTTTTTTAATCATGGAGTCTCAAGAGGGCACAATGTGGTGGAAAAGTTATATATGGTTTGAAGTCTATTGAATACCTCTATGAAGCTCTAATATAATAAGAGGGTAACAAGCTGCTAGGGATTCGGAGGGTAGATTTTTCATCCCTAGCAAGGATATATAAGGACAGGCCTTGAGAGCACAAGGCAGCATGTGAATGTAACTTGAGTGTAATTGATTTTTTTTTTTTTACAAGTCAGACTATTGAGAGTTAAGAACAATATAAACAGTAAACAAGCAAATTCAATTGGACATATACCTGTTCATTCCCACAAGAGATTGAACTGAAGGGTGAGGCCTGTGAATTTCATTGGCAGTAGTCAATATTGCTTCACTCTGTTATAGTTAAAATATAGACCGTCTGCCTCCAAAGCTGTCAATCCGGCACCTTTCACCAGCACTGAGCTCACTTAAAAATGATTTGAAACATTACATTTAAAAAAAGCCTGGTAGATCCTTAGTTAAGGGTACAAAAAAAAAAAAAAAAAAAAAAACAAGTTGTTGTTTGCGTTTCAGATATTTTTTAAAAATACTGTCTGGTGAGTGGAAAATGGCAGCTTGGAAAAATGCCGGCGTAGAGGGCCAAAAACCTAAGAGGGCAAGAGCAGGCAGCTCTGCGCTTCATAAGCGAGCTTTTCTTTAAAATGAGCTACAGCAGCACTGGGCTTTGGGGGAAGCAGAAGGGAAGGAAGAGACGTGGGGAATAGAATTTCTTGTTCCAATAATCCCATAGTTTTCAGCAAGGTCAAAAGTCTGAGAGTTGTGTAGGGCCTTGGGGAGTGGGTCTAAGGAAAATGTGACCTGCCAAGGTCAGCAATTCTGACACTGATTCAAATTCTAGCCCTAGGGGGTAGCTGTTTGATGAGAACAGAGAAGGAGGTGGCATGAATAGATGACATTTAGCATTGGTAGGAGACGGGCGGCTGCAGCGGCTTGTGCAGTCAATTCCATGAGAGATATTTCCAGAACAAACAGAGTCACCTCCTAATTGCCTGCATATGGATTTACCACTTGGTGCATTCTTTTAAAATCTGTAGTTGACACCTCTCTCTAACTTGCACACTCCAGAGTTTGTTTATTTCATTATCAAAGAATCTACACTTTGAGAATTCAAAATCATTTGGAAATGAAACGAAAATGAGGCAACTATGTAATGTGGGAGATGGAACTATAATAACATTGGTTGAGTGCCTTATAAATGGTTATGCCTTGCCTCTCTCCATTAGTTAGAATAAACAAGAATTGACCGGATGCTTCTCCACCCCCATCCCAAATGCACGTCATTTAAGTTTCTTACTAATTAAGTATCCTCTCCCCCCGCTCCCACCCTCAGAGTACCACAAGGTTAAACAAAAAGCCCAATTTCTATGATAAGAAGAGCTTTTTACAAAAAGGTCACCTTGACCATTTAGGATTTCTCTCTCTGTCTCCCTTTTTTTTTTTTTTTTTAAATTTTACAAGTCAGAATGTTGTGAGTGAAGAACAAAATAAACACTAAACAGGCAATTTCCAAAATCCCATTTGTGAAGGCTGGTTTTTAAACGATGAGAAAATGTCTGCACTGCACATTTACAGTCTGTTGAAAGCATATTTGGTGAACAAGCCTGTTGGAGGCATTTATTGAAACTAAACAAGAGCTCTTGGTCTACAAGTCTCCTTCTCTGGCCTCTTAAAGGCAGTCTCTTTGGATGCTCAGGGATGCTCCCCAACTTTTGTGAATTCTGTCTTTTCTTTCCTGCTGTAAGCTAACAGTAGATGAGCTTTGCTTTGACACAGCAGCAGTTCACAAGGGCTAAGAACGTGTACTTGGTATAGCACCCTTCTCCCGTCACTTAATTGTTCTATGAAGTCACTCTCTGAGCCTTACTTTCCTTTTCTCTAAAATGAGGATTATAATATGTCCTTTATGGGGTTTTTGTGAGCATTAAGTAAAATAAGGTATAGGATGTGGTTAGCATTATGCCTTGCATGTAGCAAGTCCCTGCTTAATGAAAGTTATTTTATAGCATGTACTTAATTCTTATTTTACAATTGAACAGACATTGTGGAGTCCGTTATCAGTCATCCATAAAAACTGTGTGGATATATCCTTGAAATATTTGTAAACATCTGGAAACAATTTAGTCTGAGGACACTTTAGGTAACTAAAGGGACTCATTCTTAAAATGAATATATAGTCTCAGGAGACACCAGGGTCAAAGAGCAAGTGACCAAATACTTCTACTCAATTCAAAAAGCTCTGTGGTGAGAAAAAGGGGAAAAAGAAAGGAGAAAGAGAAGGACCAAGAAAGAGAAATAGCTAATCATCAAGAATATTTTGATTGAGAAGCAATGTGTTGCTTACTCTATAATTTAGAAGTCAAGCATGTAGGCTATACATTCATTCATTTGCTATGTGACCTCTAAATTCATTGTCATACTTCTCAAAAATTGCTATTATTATTATTTTCCTATTACCCTAAAGATCTTGAGAGATGAAATAAATCCTGGAGCTCCTTGTTGACTTTGGACCCAGAAAGCAGTATAAAATAAGAATGTAAGGAAAACTAACACTCCAAGTACAAAGTTGGTCCAAAAAATGTAATGTTGTATAGTGTTAATATATATTTCTGAAACTGGACTGTGCTGAGGCAGAAAATTAAGGTATCTATTTTTTTTCTATTTTTCTTAAAAATTGCTTTTATTTAACCAACCCATTTGAAAAAGTAATAGGAGTTCTAAAAATTTACTCTTAAAGATAGCTTTATCCATTATGTTTCAACAGTTTCTAACTTTTAATATCCTTGAAAATTAATTTCAGGTGAATGCTCAGGGTTATACAGATTTATGAAATTTATTTACCAATAAAATTTTATGTTTAAAAGGTATGAATATTACTTAAATAAAGACATTTAAATAAACCTCCTATAGTCTGCTGACTATATCATTTCATAGACAAAAGAACATTATAAGACCAAAATAATAAAATGGCTACTAATTACTACTAATTGTACTTGCAAAGTAAAACAATAAAAGGGCATATTTAACATATAAAACTTTACTATGTTGTACTGATTGTTGTACCCATTTAATTGTGAGACTTGAAGAGTTTGTCTTTGTTCTGGGAACTGTTTACAGGAAATTTCTAATTGACATCTTTTTTTCTTCCCATTTCTTAACTATATACTTGCTAAGTTCAGTATTGAAACTTATCTGATAATTTTGTGCTGACTCAAGTTCAAGTAAACTTCATATTATTCTTTAGCTTTGCATCTTTTGGTTTTTAGTTCTGTGACAATATAATTGTTACCAATATACATTAGCAATCGATAGCACATTTATAATGAGAAGAAAGATAAAATGAGCTAAATGTAGAGATTTGAGGCTTTTTCTTCAGGAATTACCGATTTGAAGTTGTATGTAATCTATCAGCATATGCTCTTTTCTAACCCATTGGTTCCCAATCTTAGATTCCCCAACTTCTTGAGGCAGTAAGAGAGGACCTTTATTTTTTTTCTGTTATTTCAAAAAGATTAATAAAAATGTATGTTTACTCTCTATAAGCAAAAAAAGAACTTTAAGATTTTTGGTGGGATTGATAATAATTTAGTGAGACTCTGTGGAGCTGTGTACTGTTCTTAGAACAAAGTAGGGACTCATTAAAGAGCTGAATAAATCAATGAATGAACAATCTTCCTGGCTATCACAGGCTAAATGATATCATAGTCTGACAATTTTGAATTTACTTAATGCAAATGACAAAATATAGTTGATTTAGTAGAAAAGGTTTTAAATCATGGAATCTATGTGGGAAGGCAGTCCATGGGGCTGAACAATTGAGAACATTCATAAAGATGTGAGTGGAAACAAGGGTGAGTTTTGAGGAAGATTTGTGTATTTAATCTTTATATGCCTGTGACCAGATGTCTATGCCAAGAAGCACATGTTTTTGTTTTTGTTTTAAACTTTCAGTTTATGGTTCCGAGGTCCTGATACTAATCAGCTTTAAAAAAATCGTTTTCATTTCTTAGGTATTTTTCTTGCTTTTGGGCACCAGGTGGCAATACGGAGTGAGGTGGGGAGTGCATGGGGCACAGAGGTTGGATTGTCATTAAGACCAAGCATCTGTAGAGTGAACTGATGAGATTTAATATCACATCTGTGTGTGTGTGTGTGTGTGTGTGTGTGTGTGTGTGTGTGTGTGTGTGATAGAGAGAGAGAGAGAGAGAGATCAAAAAAGAGAAAACTTTGTAAAGATTTGGTTCCATTTTGTCTGAGAAAGACTGGATTGGCATTCCTCATCTGTATGAAACACTTTTCTCAACAGATTCCATACAATATATCACTTGGAAAATTCAAGAGCTGCCAGGTCTCTAGCTCTTGCTAGCATTTGGTTAGCATTTCACTGTATATAAGATCCTTACTCCTCCCCTCCTCCCCATTTATTCAACATTTACTGAGCGCCTATAATGTCCCATGCACTGTAATAAGTATTAGAAATGTTGTATCAGATAAGATCTTGTTCCTGCCCCCTACAAGCTTATAGTTTAGCAGGGACAGACATGTGAACCCTAAATCAGCTGCATGTTATGGCTTCTACGATGGAGTCAGGATCAAGGCAGGATATGGAAGGATCACAAAGATGAAATCGTCAGTCCAATGGGTAAAGAAAAACATCATGGGAAATATGAACTATAAGCTGAATAGTGGTAGATGAACAGATATCCATCACTTAGACTTGGAGAGAGAAGTTATAATAATCGATTTTACTCCTTTGAACCCTTCAAGTGTGTGTGGTGCATATAAGGAAGTTGGTTGGATCTTAGCATTTATTTATAGTAATACTCATAAGCACAATCTGCAGTTAACATTACCAGCCTAGTTTTTGAATTTGAAAATGTGAGAAAATACGTGTTTGGTAAAATTCAACTTCCCCACTTTCTCCCACATACGAGATTTTATGTGATAAGAATAATTATAGTATAAATTAGACTTTAAGTATTCAAATGTTTTTATTGGGTCAGGGCAGATTAAATAGGTGCCACCTGAATTATGTACCGGAGAGGCCTTGGAACTGTGACTCTGGGAAAGGTATAAATAAAGTTAAATTTAGAAGATATTCAGAGAGATGGATATTTCAGAAAATGTAAGATATTACAGAGAGAACAGTAAGTTAGCTCGATGCAGTCTTTGCTGTGAGCATCAAAACAAGGAAATGCATGAACTGGTCAGATATAGTCCATCAGAAAATGCTTGATTCCAAAGAGAAGGTACTCATGGTTTTATCTAGACAGACAAAAAGAGGCTTGAGAGGATAATGTAATGAAAAGATGCTTGACAAAATTTAGGGATGGATAATACACTAATTTGGGTTTTAGAAAGCTATCGAGAGAGCAAAGTAATGTAGCCTTTCAAGTGAGGGCCATATTTTATTCACCACTGTTTTTCCAGTGCCAATCACAGACCTGGAAAATGGTTGTGCAAAAGGTATTTGTTGCATGAATAAATGAAAGAAATAAAGCAGATGGGTTGCATGTTTGCAACCAAACAAAGATTGGATTAAAAAATGTTTATTAACCAACCAGAGAGTGAAATATAAAGTAATGTCTTTCAGAAACTATTGATGGATTTAATCAGATCACACTTACATAACAGCTTGCTTTTATGGAGTTGCCACTCAAATGAATTCTGACATCCCTAAGAAAAAATTTATTCCCTCCTTCCCTTCCTTTTCCCCTTACCCTTCCCCTTTCCCTTTCCCTTTCCCTTCCCTTTCCTTCCCTCTCCTTCCCTTCCCTTTCCTTCCTCCCTCCCTCCCTCCCTCTCTTCTTTCCTTCCTCCCTCCCTCTCTTCCTTCCTTCCTCCCTCTTTGCCTGCCTCTCTTCCTCCCTCTCTCCATTTTTTAGTTCTTTTTAATATTTTTGTTTTTATTTCAGATATATTGTTACGTCAATTGCTTTCTTTAATTTTATTATTTCCTCTTCTCCCTTCCTTTCTTTTCCCTTCTCTTTTCACCTTTTCTCCCCTCCTCTCCTTCCCTCTTTCTCTTCTACTCTTGTGTGTTGTGACAAAGATAGTATTGAAAATAAACAAAATGAAGCATAGTCCAAATGGTTTAATGTAGAGTATGAAAATATTAACCCTGTGCCCTGGGTCATGATCAACAGAATTCCAGCAGCAGGTTTCAGAGCACTATGGGGCCTTCTGTTAGGGTGAGGGGAAGCAGTGTTCTCTAAGCCTGCCTTATTAGCACATTTATTCAAGAAATATTTAGTGCACAGTTATTGTGTGCTTGGTACTGTGTTAAGTGCTATGAGGAATACAAAGATCCCTGTCCTTAAGAGGTCATATATGGGTCTAGAATCTAGACTCTAGATATACACATAAATATAATATCAAATGGAAAGTGGTGCCATGAGAGAGGAGCCAATTCCATAATAAAGTTGTTTTTATCTTGGCAGACCAAAATTGAAGTTGGATCTATTCAGGTTTACATTTCCAGGAAAAATGTACATTTGTATTATTATTAACAATTGTCCAGGATCAGGAAGCCCTTTCTAATAACTGACATAAATCCTTATGGGGTAAGAACTCAATTTATTTTCCATTGTTTCAATACTTTTGATTAAATTCTTAATTTAAAGGGTTTAACTAAAAATAAAAGTGTACAAACTTCCAAGAAATAGAATTGATGAGCCTCTTGGGATATCTTTCCTTAATTAATGCTTGACATATTTTAGAATGTAGCTAACTTTCTAGAATGTAGTTAAGGGATCACCTTACATTATTTTTAAGTTGTTGCGTGTATTTGATGAAAAATTAAAGTTTTTTTTTTTTTTTTTTTTAATTCAGGCCACTAGAGTTCCACTATTTTTTAAGAACCAGGTCTGTCCTAGTTGAATCTGTTTTTTTTTTTTCAAGATAGGAAGTAATAATCTACAACAAGTATTGGGGATTAAAATGGGTCCAATAGATAATCTTCATGGAAATAAGTGGAAAAAACCCCTTAGCTAACAACTAATCCTCTCTCTCTCTCTCTCTCTCTCACACACACACACACAGACACACATGCACACTCACATGCATCTCTCACATTTTTCTGCAACTGAGACTTCTAGAATTTTTATATCATCAAAAGACTTACCTTCTGCAGAAAGCCCTTGACCTTGAGGTGCCTTGGGAAATTTTAGGACTTGGCCTAATCCTATATATATTCCAGACAAATTTTGACAGCCTTATTGCTTTTCATCATTAAGTGATCCTGGAACTTTTCCTAAATATTCAGGCATGTTAACACCAGCATCTTGATTCACTTCCAACCCAACCTTCAATTTATTCCACTTAGGCTAGTCACAACATTTTTCCCCAGTCCTTCTGTGACCTAAGCAATTCTGGGAGACTGCAATGTATGCTGTTAATATTTGTAGAGTTCTCAGGAGACAGAAGCTATAGAAAAGCTAAATACCATGGTTTTGTTATTACTACTAATTACAAGGCTCTACCTCAAAGGAATCAGGGTGAGAAGAGATGAATTAGCATTGATAAATGACTTGCAAAATAGAATATGCTGTAGAAAGGTTCTAAATATACTATAAAGAGTGGAGACAGCATGCAAATGTGATTAGGGAGGTGGGGTCAAAGGGCAAACACTGGAATACGGGTGTACTTAGGGTCAGTATGACCAAATTCTAGTATGATGTAATTTCCTGCACATACCAATCTCAGAGGCAGGCTCTCAGGAAACAGGATATTTGATATGGCAGTACAACCTTTCTCATGAAGGGTACTAGGAAAGAACAACAGTTGACTTTTGCTGGGCTGTGATCTTCCACTTTCCCTATCTGCCAGCCCCCACTAAAATCAATAATCACTGTTGTAAATAATTTGGAAATGTATGTTGTTAAGATAAAACTTACTCAGCTAGACTCTTAAAAGAAAAACTATTAGAAACAAGAAATTTGATAGTGTGGCTAGTATGATGGAAACTGGCAATTTGCTATTTAAAATTTCTTTGGAGGTTGGATCAAAAAGATGAGAAGCTCAGACCTTGAATCAGACTAAATTTACAAGAGGAGACAGAAGATCGAGGGACATTTATTCTCTAAGAAATCTGACCCGAATGGGGAAAATGAGATGTAGTGGCAAGGCAATGGGTCTGCATAGTATACAACTCAGGCAAGGTTTGTGCCCACAAAGAAAAATGGTTGGGAGCAATAATTCCATCTTATTTATACATATTTTATTACTAGTTTTTTTTTTCATGTGTTCACCACACAGAGATTCCATGAAGCAGAGACAGGCTTAGTTTTGTAAAGAACTTTGCAATTTTCCTGGAGGAAAGTTGTCGCCGTGAAGGACTTTATTACCACATACTTTGGTTTCCAGGTGCGGGTGCGTCCAAACCCCAGGTGCAAATATCTCCACATTTCAGCACCATAAGCTTTCAGTTTCTCACTTGTGTTTTATATAGTACCTGCCAACACATGAAACACGGTAGAAAGGTTTGATCAATTTTTAAAATGAATTTAGGAAAAAACAGTAACTTACAGAAACTTTGAATTCAGAGTTGAAAGAGAGCTTATAAATGATCAAACCAAACCTATTCTGAGAGCCGAAATTCCTTCTCCGGTATTCCTGGCAGACAGGATCCGGCCTTGCTTAAAGATTGTCACACAAAACAGCTGTTTTTGTTGCAGAGTGGAAATGGTTCTTATGAAATTTATATGAAAATTCTGTGAATGTCTATGTGTGTATGCATGCGTAATTTATATTTCCATCTAGGAGAGGCATATTCCCTATATAATTGCATTTGCTTATTCAAAAGCTAGTCGCACTGGTTGAGAAGTACGAGGGTACTTATGGGGAAAATAAGACAGAATTAGGATAGTACTTTAAATCTGGGAAATGTGCCCACGGTATTTACTGCTGTTTTAAGAAAGCATATTTATGCTTTTAATACCAAGCAGATCTTCTTGTTGATTCAGGACTTCTGCTATTTTACAATAAAAGCAGATTGTAAATGAAACTTTACTGATTTTCCTTTTTCCTTTTCCTGTAGTAATCAAATGCTCTCAGCCACTGGATCTAATGAGTAACAGCTGTGCTTGAAGTGTCCTTATAGATAAAAATTAAAAGTATGGTAACATCTAAGGATTTTGTTGTTGTTAGAATAACAGTAGACTTAGGAATTAAGAGGAGGCTAAAGGCATCAATGCTTCTAGTATGTCAGTCAGCCTCTTCATGTAGTAAGTTGGAGAAACTGACATAGTCTAATGAGCCGATGCATTGGGAGATATGCTGTGGTGATCTGACCTTACTTGGAGTTGCAAAGACTTGCACTGGAAGAGTCTATCTCCCTAGTGATGGTGGGGATGGTTTGCTAAATGTCCTTGAAGGCCTGATTTGCAAGATATCTGATGTTGTTATGATTAAATGCAATAACCGTACCCCATGAACCATTAGAGATAGAAGGAGCTAGAGAAGGTGCCCTTCCAAATCTCTTACTGACAAAATGAGGAAGCTGAAGTGATTGCACAAGATCAGCCAGCTAGCTGCACAACTGTGACTGGAAACTGAGCCCCTATGTAATGCTCATTATGTCCCACCAATGGCTTTCCTGTACCTGCATTATGGTTGTAGCCACTCTAAACAAGATGCTATTTTAATACTACATACCTAAAAGTTCAATCAGTTGGACGTTTTTCTCTTTTTACCAAAACCTTTTTAGAACATATTTGATATGAGTGTCATTTGTCTGTTGACATACGCTTGGTGGAAGGAGTAAGTGTCCTGGGATAGAAAGGCTATTCTTCTCTGCTGCGGATGTGTGGGATCCTCAGCCACAGTTGGATAGAAGAGAGTATTTTCTTCTTCAGAATCAAGACCACAGTTTTTTTTTTATGTGGCTAGCCTTGAGTTTTGTCAACTTAACTAAACATATCAATTCCAATCAATTATATTTCCTATTAGTTCAAACACTTCTGCAGTCAACAAGAAATCTGTAAAGAATCCCTGAGTCCCTGCCCTCACTCTCACACACATTTCTTTGTGTGATCAGTATGAATGTGCATCTTTTCCTTCAAATATCATGACCCCATCCTTATTTTCTCTTTTCCCTTATTTTCCTGGGTATGCTTTTTTCCCCTCTCTATTCTCTGAGGCCTTTGCTGGAACCTTTATTGAATGCATAGCACATGCTTGGAGCAATTTAGGATGACTTTTCTAGGATCATCCAGATGTCCAGTGTGGAGAAATAAAATAAAACATGCTTTTCTCTACATTTCAACATAAAGGCTTTGGTTGGCATTTTAGTTTTCTCTGTCTTTAGCAGTAGACATGTCCAAAGACCAGCACAAAAAAAGAGACAGAAGAGATCAGCATGTGCTTCACACCTGCACTGGTCACTCATTCAAGGTGCAAGGTAGGCAGGAGCAAAGGAGAGAGTGACGCACGAAAAGTTTCCAGGCCAGATGGCAGTAGGACAATCCAGGCATGCTTGTCTAGGTCTATTTGTAAACCCTGTGGGTGTTATCCCCACACTGCAAGAACAGTGATAAATACGCCATTAACCATGACCAGCAGTGACATGTCTGTATTAGAGAAAAAAAGGCAACGCTGAATCTTAACAATATATTTTACGTCTTACATTGCCTATTCTCTAGTGTGCAGTTCTCAGAGAGGAACGCACCACAGTATTCCAATAGTGATGAAAAGATAACATAAGGTGCGGCCAGCAGTCCAGAAGAGATGTGGTTAAGATTTGTGAAACTATTTGAAATCGTTTATAAGTAAAAATACCTCACTCAATGATTCTTATGAATTCAATTTTCCAGTTAAAAAAGGGCAAAGAACACATTTTGCCATTTGTGCTAGGGATTAATATCCCTTTATTTACATGCAAATTACTTTAAAAGGTAGGAAAACCTATAAAATTTTAAAGGTTCCACACTGGGGGCTTACACTAAGAGTCTTTGTCAAATAAAATGAATTCTCGCAGATCTGCTTTGAGCTACTTTCTTTGCCTCTAAGCACAGCCTCTCTTAGAGGAAGGAAACAGTAAAGTTCTCACAGAGAAAGAAAACGTTTGCCACTCAGTAAAAATCCCTGGGCCTCACTGTATGAAAGCTTTAATTTAGCTCGGCTCATTCCTCCATGAGTTAATTTAGAACACCAATAAAAGGAGATTATTTTTGGACTGAGAATCTGCCTGGCACATTTTTTGAACTTAATAGAGCTAAATAAAACTATCCAAACTCTTGTGATTTTTGGAGGAGGTCATCTACAAGCGATAGCCCTGTGATAGTTTTCATGAACATAGCAGACCAAACGTGAAGGAACATTCTCTAATCTGGAGAGATTAGGGGCCTCATACATGAATAGACTCACTTCTTAAATACACATTAACAGGAAGAGATATGGAATGTGAACATGCATGCACACGCTCTCCAGGCAGGAGACAGCCAGGAGAAATGGAAAGTGCAGAGGCCTAGGAATAAGATAAGCCATGTCTTAGCGTTGGCTGTGCTGGGGAACTAATTTCCATTGGGAAAACAGCTTCATCTCTTTGAACATTAGTTCCTTTTGTAAAATGGGAACAATGGTCTCCCTTGAAGGGTTATAATATTGCATGTGTACAAATGCATAATCTTCCAAGTGTGATATTTTTGTTTTGATTTATTTACTTTCCTGTATTGACCTTTTCTATTTTCTTCTAATAATAAATGTAAGACAAGCTTATCTTAAAGAATTAGAGAAATATATAGAAAGGGATATAAGGGAAAAAGTCTTCATTATTGCATCATTCGGAGGTTTTTCTTCCAATCTTTACATTATTCAGAGGCACTTTCTTCCAGTCTTTTGTTGAACATTTTCTTTTATAGTTAAGAATACACCACATTTGTAGCTGGAATCCTTAAAAAAAATACATATTTTTTGCATGTCTATAAATATACATATATATTTATATCTGCGTCTATAGATATACAAATACAGATATCCATATACATATATAGATATATAAATATATACATATATAGATATATAAATATGTATATATAAATATGTAGAAATATATGTCTATATAAATACATACGTATACAAATATGTATATCTATATACACATATACAAATATGTATATCTATATATACATATATAAATATGTATATTCATATATAAATATATCCAGATCTAGATCTAGGTCTGGATATATTTATATGTATCTAGATCTAGATCTATATATAAATCACCATGTTCTTTTGTATTATTAAAAGGCCTTTATATAACATAACTTTTAATACTGCCTATTCCACCTTCCCATCATCATCATCTTTGTCTTTATTAGTATCATCTCCAAGATCATTATCATCACCGTTTGTTAAACACTATGAACCAAACCATATGTAAGTAATTTACACATATTACACTATTTTACTTTATTCTCAATAATTATTCACATTTGTAAATGGAGACAAATATAGACAATAAAAACAAAAATATTGAAGAGAATAATAATCATCTGTAAGCTTTGTGCTTCTAAGAGAAACTCCAGGACCATTTCAAACTAACTTAACTGGCAACAAGGTGACTGAAACACTGATTATTACCTTGTACTTTTTTGGAAAGTTAAAGCTAAATAAGGCTATATACTTATATATGTTTCTTGAAAGAGAGTTCTTACCATTATATAACCACCTGAGAAAAACACTTTTTTAAAAAATTAAAAACTGAAAAACAAAGCGTCTCTTTATTTTTCTGTTCCCAAAGAATGGAATCATTTAAAGATGGGGAAATGTTTCAGCTCAATGCAAAAAGGCTTCTTCCAAGAATACATAGGCACTATTCAGGGTTTAGAAAGTTGTTTTAGAATCACAGTAGAGGCTTTTGCTTATTAAAATAGACCATTTTTTTTTTCCTGACCATTTAGCCTTGCAAAGCAGCTGAGAGGAGTAACACCATATTATTTCTTCAGCTTTCAGATATCTATCTAGTAATTTCCATTTTCATCCACAGAACACATTCAGAGCAGAATTGGAGTAAAGTTGTTGCTGACTTGATTTGGCCAATGATTCTTAAGAAATGACGGTGGCACAACTGTCACATCTTTCTGCCAAAACCTTGTCAGTCCAGCAGTCTCCACTGGATGAGGTGAAGGGAGACGAGGGCTAGAGATGGGAGAGTCAGTCCTGAGAGGGGAGGAGGGTGGCTGAGGAAGTGTCAAGGGGGTGTCTGGAGAAGAGGCCCCGGGCTATTAGCTAGCTGTCTAATCCTCCCCTCAGCGAGGGCTTTTGACTGCCAAGACTGTTATCCTGTGTGCAGTGTTGATGGTCTGTAATCCTTTGTCAGAGTAATTGACGGTGAAGTCTGCACTTTTGCAGCTAATGATAAATAGAGCCTTTAAAGGTTGTAATTTCTTGTTTAACTGATGCCAGTTGCAAATACTTTGTGCTGAGGAATAATTCCTCTCTGCCAAATAAAATACAGTGGAAGTCTGTGGTGTGTTTTTCAGCTTATTGTTAGTCACAGCTTTCCTGACAGAGCACTTTCTATGCAGGAGATAAATGCTCAGGCCCTCCGCCTGCCAATTTCAGCACAGAAAGGACTTTTCTGTGGAAAAGACTTTTCTGTTTCTCTAGTGAACATTAATAAGGATTTTTATTTATTTTACTTTTTTATTTTATTTTTTACAAAACCCTTTCAGGGGGCAAATGTTTGCTTCCTTGCAGTGAGAATTGTTTGAGTTTTTAAAACGGCTCTCATTTCTTTCTCTGTCCCATTCAGGAGCTCTGGTTTGCACACAGCTCCTCTAGATAAATGGCAAGAGGATGGCTCTCTAGTCCGTTCACAGAAAACTGTATTATGGCCAAAGGGAGTGGGGAAAGGCTTCCCCAAGGGTCTGCGCACCACAAGACTGAAGGGAAAATTATAGTAAAATGGGCCAGAGGATGGCAAAAAGGAGAAAAATCAGGTTCCTAGGAGCTCGAAGGAAGACTGGCCTGCTTGGATATAAATTGAGATTCATACCTTTCACAGCGAAACGAAGCAACACAAAAATGCACCGAGAAATACCAGGGTGCCTCAAAAGTACAAGTGAATGGATTTGAGAAGGAGTCTCGCTCTGTCGCCCAGGTTGGAGTGCGGTGGCATGATCGAGGCTCGTTGAAACCTCTCCCTTCTGGGTTCAAGCAATTCTCCTGCCTCAGTCTGCCAAGTAGCTGGGATCACAGGCTCCTGCCACCACACTCGGGTAATTTTTGTATTTTTAGTAGGGATGGGGCGAGGCTGGTCTTGAACTCCTGACCTCAGGTGATCTGCCAGCCTCAACCTCTCAAAGTTCTGGAATTACAGGTGTGAGCCACTGAGCCCAGCCAAGTGGATGGATTTCAAGGGTTTTCATATATATGACTATAATCACATTTAAATGTATTGATGGGGTTACAAACTTGAAAACATTCTGTGGCCTCCTATGGCCATTTTTTTAAGCAAATGAAACACCATACTCAATTTGATGCATTTGGAAATTATTTTTTGTGAATGAGTTGGTTCAAGCCAACCTCCTTCATAGGAAATAATTTCTGAGCCCAGGAAGTCCAGTAGGTCTCAGGTGAAATGTTGGCAGGTGGAGGTGCTTCTAGCTAGTATAGAACTGCTGATGAGTGTGTTACTGCAGGTTCTATTATAGGGTGGGAGAACCTTTAGGATATATATTCAGACCATTTGGAAAGTCCTTCAGGGCTCTTCCATACGTTAAAAAATGGCATGTCCTCGTGTCCTGAATTCCTGCTTTACTTATCTAGTCATTTAGATATATATATATGTCATAGATTGAAAGAAAGATGACCAGGAGAATTAAAAACAGACCTAGACAGGGGAGAAAGTGGGAGATGATGGACAGAGACACTATAGTGAAAATTTAGCTATCAGAGAGGCCTTAAGCATCCTATTCATTAAAAGTAGCAGACAGTCGGCCGGGCGCGGTGGCTCACGCCTGTAATCGCAGCATTTTGGGAGGCCGAGGCGGGCGGATCACGAGGTCAGGAGATCGAGACCATCCTGACGAACACGGTGAAACCCTGTCTCTACTAAAAATACAAAAAAATTAGCCAGGCGTGGTGGCGGGCGCCTGTAGCCCCAGCTACTGCGGAGCCTGAGGCAGGAGAATGGCGTGAACCCGGGAGGTGGAGCTTGCAGTGAGCCGAGATCGCGCCACTGCACTCCAGCCTGGGCGACAGAGTGAGACTCCGTCTCAAAAAAAAAAAAAAAAAAAAAAAAAAAAAAAGTAGCAGACAGGCCGTATTATTAGTGCTGTCCTTCTGAATCTGTAAAGCATTAATATTTGTCTCATGCTCAGCAAAAACCAAGCTCCGTGTTACCAGGTTGCTACCTGGAGACAAAACTGCCCCTATCACCCACTTTGCTGCTGAAAACCTGTTACTGACTGCCCTACCCTGGAGGATGCAGTTCAAGAGTCTTAGCGTGTTGGGAAAGGTCCTCTACCATCTGGCCCTACTTTCCCACTACAGCTTCATCTTCTCAAGGCTCTCAAATGCTGGCCTGAGACAACACAGGGAAATCATGATCATATCACTTATCAGCACGGCATTCCTGAGAAGTCTACTTTTCTGAACCCCTGAAATTAGGACAGTGACATAGTTTTTCATAGGGCTGTTATGAGGAATAAATGAGGTAAAAATCCACTTTTAGGAATGAGTAACACTGCCTTTATCATCCTGATCTGTCCATTACAAACAGTATTTTTCCACTGGTCAAAATGTGTATTTTTCCATCAAAATCTAGTGCAATTAGTTCCTCTTCTTTATGACTTATCTGTTATCTCATCTATTAAGGTACAGTTGATCCTTCCTTTGCATCACAACTTTACTATATATATCCTCCATTATTTTGCATAATTCAAGTTTGAAGTTACTTGCTTATATATCTGTTTTTCCTCACTAAATTTTGAGCTCCTTGTGGGAACCACTGACCTTTCATACTTATCAGCCAGTGCTCATCACCAGTAGTAAACATATATTACACTAAATAGAAAGAAAACACAACATAGGAACTCTGAACTGTGGTTTGTCATTGCAACTTGATTTGAATTCCATGGTTTAAAGGCTCATATAATCCTTGGGCATGAAATCAGTTTAACTTGTGGGCATCTGATCATTCTATTTCTACTCAGGCCAAATGTTTTGCTTGTTTTGTTCGAGAATTACAAATTTGAGTTTAAGAAATTTTCTTTCCAAAAACTATTAAGAAGTAGAAGAATTTTTTTTTAAGGAAAGATTTTTTTCAAAAGGGTTATTGCAATAGGGAGAATGCTTCAACTACAAGTTTTACAAATGCCCTAAAGTCAGACCAAAAATACATTTTCTTTATTGTTATTTTTAATTGACACGTTATAATTGTACATGTTTATTCAGTACAGTATGATATTCCGATACATGTATGCAATGTGTCATGATCAAATCAGGGTAATTATTAATATCATACCCATCATCTGAAACGTTTATCTTTTTTTGTGTTGAGAACACTCAAAATCCTCTTTTCTATTTGAAGATACACGTGAATTATTTTATAGTCACCCGATAGCAGTATAGAACAATAGTCCCCAACTTTTTGACACCAGGGACCGGTTTCATGGAAGTTAATTTTTCCATGGATGGGGGAAGGTGGGGGTAGGGAGCGAGAATGGTTTTGGGATGAAACTTCCACCTCAGCTCATCAGGCATTAATTTAGATTATCATAAGGAACCTGCACCCTAGATCCCGCGCATGCGCAGTTCACAATAGGTGGGGGTTTCTGCTCCTATGAGAATCTAATGCTACCGCTGATTTGACAGGAGGCGGAGCTCAGGCAGTAATGCTCACTCACCTGCCGCTCAACTCCTGCTGTGTGACCCTGTTCCTATCAGGCAACGGACTGTTACTGTAATTTTTTATCTGTTATTAACCAATCTCTTCCTAATCTCCCCTCCCCTCACACTTTCAAGCCTCTAGTAACCACAAGTGTACTCTCTACTTGGAAGAACTTTTAAGAAGTGGATTTGTCGGACTCCTCCCTGTGGAGTTGGCAGTGCTATACAGTGGGTGTGTGTGCAGGCAAAGCAGATCCACATTTCTGTTAACAAATGTAATTTATAACAAGTAAAAAGAGAACTCCTCAACTGAATTTCCTAAGAGCGAGGGTAACCAGTTCCCAGGATTGAGACTTTTGCCCGTGTTCGTAGAAGAAGGTATCACATGTTTTCCGTTGTTCTATGAGCACCCTGTAAAGGGTAAACGCTCAAATTTAAAATTTTATTTTTATGGTACTTAAAGCAAAAAGACAATATAATGTGGGTCTCCCATAAGTGGCAATAGCAGGGTGTTTTTTTAAAACTTGGAGATTCCAGAAAGCTAGGTTGCAGCATTTCAATAATTTACGATGTTCGGTGAAATGGATGGGTAGATCTACGCAATTATCTTGCTCTCATTGGCTTCGTGCATAATCAGATTAATGCTCCCACTTTTCTAAGAGGGATTTATAACCATTTGATCAAGAGAAGAACAGAAATATCTTGCAGGCTGGAACTT
This sequence comes from Macaca nemestrina, assembly GCF_043159975.1. Lineage (NCBI taxonomy): Eukaryota > Metazoa > Chordata > Mammalia > Primates > Cercopithecidae > Macaca > Macaca nemestrina. Next base: position 28,568,178 of record NC_092125.1, read on the forward strand.
CAGTTTGCAAAGCCAACCAAATGTTCAGAGGCATTTCTTTGAAGAAAACATCTCTTATGAAAATCATAGAATTGCAATCCAATCATGTCAAGAAGTTTATCTGTTTATCTAATTTAATTTCTAGGTTAAAATTATACCCGATACACTGCCACGAATTCCTATCCACTTCTTAAAAGTTCTTCCACTTCTTAATAGTTTATAAGAAGAAAATTTTCTAACCTCTGAATTCTTTCAGGATCATTGGTTCTGTGAATGTCAAGTGATTCAGAACTTGGGCTCTGTAGCCAAACTACCAGATGTTGTCCATTGTGTGCCCTGGGCCTGGATGATCAGCTCCCTAAGCCTTGGTCTCCTCATCTGCAAGACCTCCTAGTGTAGTGAAATATGAAATGGTCCATGCAGAGCACTTAACAGAGGTTCTTAGCAAGTAGTTAGTACTTAATAATTGTTTGTTATTTAGAAATATTTATTAAGTATTTACTTGGTAAATCATATTGACTTGACATTACATTAGTTCCTGGAAAGTATATAGGAAAAGTACAAATTACTGCCTCTGTCTTCACAGAGTTTATAATAATAATACATTACATAATAGTGTGTTTTTTTTAAGTCATCTTACTTGAACCTCACAACAACACTTGAAAACATTTAGGACACTTTACATTTGTATTTTACATTTTATTTCAGAACTCGGTCTCTGTAGCCAAACTACCAGATATCAGCTGCATGCCCTGGGCTCAGGCAAGATGAGTGAGTTTGCTGAAAGACAGTGAATGACAGGACTGGCTCTCAAGGCTCTATCTTCTAATTAATGTCATTTCCAGTCCATGTCAGCTCTTCCCCCTGAGTATGTAGTTGAGACCAAAATACATAGAAAACAAAGAAGACATCATGAAAATATACAGCCATGTGCTACATTGTGTGAATCAAGCACTAGCTCAGAGTTAAGGAAGGAGAATAATCAATGTGACCTAGAATACTGGGAAAAGCAAAGCAAAAATAAAAAATTTTAATTAAAGGTTAAACTAATCAACTTACCCACTGACCATTTTTATTCTGAAATATAACTAAACATTGATTTCCCCAAATGTTAAATTAGATAAATGTAAACTTTGCTTAGTTTTGTTAAAATGTATTAAATTAACACTCTTTAAAATTAAAATTGTATTCTGTCCTTTTGTTATGCTATAAACACATTTGGAATATAAATGAAATAACATACGTGAGGTGTTTTACGATCTTTGAAAGAAAGGCCTATATAAATGCAACCTCTCAACGCTCAGAAGTTATGAACACAATTAAGTTTCTCTCTCATGGAATTCTGTTCTTTCCAACTGCACTGAGAATAAAGTGGGGGACATAGATTTCTACTTATTTTTCTGAAGTTCAAGAATCTCTAAGCTGTGGTTAACTTTTGGCATGAGACCACAAAAAACACACTCCAAATATTAATCATATTCATAGGTTAAGTAGGGTACACAAGATGTAATTGATTTACTGGCCATTGGTCACTGCAGTCATTGTATAGGCCTGAATGCAAACTTGCCTTCTCAGCTGTACTGTGTTCTTAAAGGAACCTTGAGAAGCAAGACAGACTTTGGAAAGCTGGTGTCATACATCTTTCCTGTTTCCTGTCCTTAGCCTCCACAAATGATGATCTTGGAGAAACTCAACTTCATGAGAGTCTTTGCTGGAACAAATAAAATGGTAAATAGATTTTCCCCAACAGATCTGCACCCGGTGTGTAATAGACTATACCCAAAACATTTCCAAACCTTAAATATTAGTCTTTCACATTCAGTCTGGAGAATACATGGTTTTTCTGGATTCTCTCCTTTTGGAAGAGGCATCATCTTGGGATCAAACTAACAGGCCTAGATTCTGTTGTTACTGGATGCTTTGTGCCATTATTTTTCCAGCCCTGACAAGAAACTGCTCTTCTAGAGGGACCCATAAAACTTACCTAGTGGCTTTGGTCTGAACTTTGAAACATATACTGCAAATAGTTCCAAAGGCACACATGTTATTTGGGTCCTGGTGGAATGGTCTCAATATATAAACGCTCACAATTAAATGGAAAAACATCCTTAGTGATTCATCTTAAATGTACCCCATTCCTTTTTTTGTCACCACTTTGCCACTTTCCTACTCCATGTTTGCATTATGTAGCAATTTAAGACCTCATTTATATAGTTCATGGTTGTGCCAACCAGCATAATCTGGCAATTTACTTCACTTGGAAACTTATATCCTCTGACTTGGTTTATTTAAATTTTAGACTATATACACAATATATATGTAAAATATACATAATGTATATTATATATATTTTATATATATATATATATATATATATATATATATATATATATATATATGGCCTCACTCTGTTGCTCAGGCTGTAGTGCAGTGGCACAATCATGGGCTCAGTGCAGCCTCGACCACCTGGGCTCAGGTGATCCTCCCACCTCAGTCTCCCAGGTAGCTGGGACTACAGGAGCACGCTACCACACCCAGCTAATTTTTGTTATTTTTGTAGAGACAGGGTTTTGCAATGTTGCTCAGGCTGGTCTCAAACTCCCGGGCTAAAGTGATTCACCCGCCCTGGCATCCCAAAGTGCTGGAATTACAGGTGTGAGCCACCTCTCCTGGCCATGAAATATCTATTTAAAATGTATATATATTTTGTTTACAGCTGAGTTCAGCAGGCAGTGATATCATGTTAGCTATTGTCTGGGAGCTCCTACCAGAAACTACTATGTCAAAGTGAGCTACCAGGTACAGTCAGTACTAGGTAATGACAGTAGGTCTCAGCAGTTTAGTGGGCTATGCAGAGAACTCAAACAAGTAAAACTTTCGCATTGCAAGAGGTTGTTCCTTCCCACTGTGAGCCTCTGAATCTGCTTCTAGTTTTCATGTTTCTAGCACTGTTGTTACCAGTTCAACTTTGGGTTCTCTGAGCTAAGTCACATATATACCCGCATAGACACACACACAGACACAGACACAGACACACACACACACACACACACACACACACACACACACACAAACATTTTATAAGAAATTATGCCCTTCCACCCTTAAATGTTAGATTGTTTTAAAACTCTAGAACTTTATACATGGTTTTTCAATAGTTTTCTTTGGTTTCTTGTTAAGTATTTGAATACCTGCTAAATCTGAACATTATCTTTAAAAATTATCTGAAAGAAAATAAGCATTGATGCAATGTTGAAATAACCCTAATTTCTGCAAATATCATTACTAGTGTTATTTAAAAACAATCAAAGATACTGCAGATTCGACCACGGCAATGTATATCCATGGAATTACACAATATCTGATTAATCCATTGTTAAATTCATAGATTCCAAAAATGGGGATAATTAGTAATTAAGTATATTATTCTTTACTATATACCTCTTTGAAGGCACAGAATTATCTATTGGTCAAGTACTTGAAGAGGAGTTTGTAATTTAAAATTAGAAAGAGTTATTAAAAATAATTTAATACTATGCCCTTTTCCAACAGCAACAGTAATAGAAATCTAGATTGGCAAAGTTACATTCTCAAGATCACATGACATTTTTGGGCCAGAGACAGAGAACTCAGGTTGTCTGGCTTCTGATCCACTGACATTCTTCCATGCCCCATTATATAAAGTTGACTTCTCATAAATTTCTATGAAAAAACTTTTACTAACATTGAATTGCTGAAAATGTGGGAAAGAATATAATATTATTGTTGTATAATTTGGTCTGGGGCTATGATTAATTAGAGATAAGTTTTGATATAAAAAATGGGCTCTCTCAGGTCAAGAAGTTACCTACATTGGTATCATTTGGTGACCACCTACACTTAATGGCCAGAAAAGCTCAGTGTCATTTGGTCTTGGGAAGACCTGAGACTGGTGCTCAAACCAGAAGTCTCAGCCGGGCTCAGTGGCTCACACCTGTAATCTCAACACTTTGGGAGGATGAGGTGGGAGGATTGCATGAGACCAGGAGTTCAAGACTAGTCTTGGCAACATAGTGAGACCCCATACCTACCAAAAAACAAATTGCTGGGCATGTTGGTGTGCACCTGTAGTCCCAGCTGCTGGGGAGGCTGAGGCAGGAGGATCACTTGAGCCCAGTAATTAGAGGTTGGAGTGAGCTGCGATTATGCCACTGCACCCCAGCCTGGGTGACAGAGTAAAAAAAAAAAAAAAAAAAAAAAGAAAGAAAATTGTAATAATCCTTCTAGCCAAGAAGATTTCTCCTCAAACTAACAGATCTGTAGTAAAGGAATAAGTTTAATGATATCATCAAGGAAGGTATGACCACTAATACTAAAAAGGCCTAGTATAGAAATAGCCAAATAGAACAAAGTGAAGGAGCCCAGCAGGGGTCTGCATAACACAGCTGAATAGCAAGAAAGGAAAATATTTCATTTTAACTCTCTTCTTGGCTAGATTAAAAAAAATAAAATGCAGCTTAGAATGTCTCCAACTTTGCCCAAATCAGTTACCATACACACATTTTCTTTAACTGATTTAATGCAAACACTGTGTTTATAAAATCTGATTTTCTCAAATCCTTTCTTCCATCTACTCACCTAGTCAGTAAATGTTTTCTCTAAGAATCTCCTGAGTCCATGAAAATTTCAAGTTTATTCCTATGATACTTTATTTTAAAGGTGCTGACTTCTGAATAAATTAGCCACCTAATTACACCCTGTGCCATTTTAATCAAATAGATTAAAGAAAAGAAATAAGAAGGCTGGTAAATGAAACTTTTATCAATTGTTGGGAATGCTCTTGCAGTGGAATTGAACAATAGTATATCCAGTTTGTCCTTGCTGTTGGTTCAACATATCACTATCAAAGTCCTTTTTCAAAGTAATTTAAAAATTGCAAAACTTTCAGAAACAGGGAAAACCTGAAAAAAGACCCAAGGTGATAGGAGGAAATATATCTGTAATTGCCATGGAAGTCATATTGGAAACAGATGCCAAGGTGGAGAATGACCCAGGTGGTGATTGAAAAGTCATTGTCCTTCCTTAACCTTGATTATCTTCCTTTTCTGGTTATCATTTTATGTTTAATCAGTACAACTTTTTATTAGGTCTTTCCTTCATTCACTTTCTTCCTGTTATGAATTGAGCGGTGTAAATTCTTGTTGCCAAATTTCAGATGATGAGGATTTGGAAGTGTTGGCCACGACATGAGTCACAGTGACACATAGATTACTCATAGATTTCCACTCCAGGCAGACAGAATGACTATTAACAAGGACTTCTTTAGGGCTGCTCAACAACAGGGGACATGATTCAATGGAATAGGATTATTCCACATGAATTTTTGGGTGTTTTACCCAAATGTAACTTTTTTTTCTCATATGACCTTAGTGCATCGGCTTCCTTACTAGTTAAAACAGTCACATATCCTTGGAGAGGAAATCACCATATAATTAAAGCTTAGGTGTGGCTGACAGGCAGTAATGTTCCTGTATATTGGAGAATGAATTAATTAGCTAGGCTTTTGCCCAAGCTCCTTTGCCAGAGAAAGGGAACAGAAAACACGGTGACTGGAAATGACTAACTAGAAGAAAATACAACCTCAAGCTAAATATGTTTTTTGGAACATAGAAATAACTGTATCAGGTCATGCCTTTTGAGACTTCCTTTGTCTTTTCTAGGAGCAAGATGGTCAATAATTCCATATGTGTCATCATTATCAAAGCCAAACATTTATTGAGCACTACTAAGAGGTTTAGGGCGCTATTCTATAAACTCTGTTCACCTGCCTTCAAGGCTTACTTTCTAATTGGAATAATTACTGCTGCAAAGTCATTCACTGAGAAAGTGCGTGAAAAACCTGCAAAACATTTGATCCTGGAATTTACATCTTACAAAAATGCAGTAAGCAGGAAATTTTGTGTGTCAAGATGTTATTACAGAAAGTGATCCCTGAAAGAGTGGTCAGGTTTGGTGACTGAGTGTGAACAGATCAGGTTGTTCAGAGTAGGCACTTTCACCAAGGACAGTCTAACATAGTAATTTAATAATTCTAAGAAAAGTACCCAAAATATGGAAGACTAATGTCAGGTGCCAGGATAGCACAGTTAACGAGTCAGTAAGGTGCCTACATTCATGAAGCTATATTCTAGGGTGAGGCAATCAACGTAAATAGTTACAGGTTGTCATAAGTGTTATAAAGCAGATGGTTAAGATGCTGGGTGAAGAATAGTGAGAAGACTACTTCTGGCTGTTGATCACAGAAGATTCCTACAAAGAATTGACAGGTCAGCTGAGACTTGGGGAAGGAGAAGGAGCCATTAATGTAAAAGTTAGTAGATATGGGTAAGGTCTGTGATGTGTTATTAGGCAAAGAAAGACAAGGTCGGAGAAAAATATAAATGAAAAGGACAAGAAAATTACGTTTTTATCACCATTAGCAGTACAACTAATGTGGAGTGATTGCGTGAGAAATAATAGATCAGCTGAGAAAAGCATGCTAAGCTTTAGGCATGACAAAGAGAGGCCCATGCAGTGTTTTCTAACCTTGTACTCACTTTGGTATCTCTGTCCTCCTTCCTAGCCCTTTCCTGGCTCTGATGGCCACCAAGTGTACTGGAATGTTTTTTTCTCTACTGTTACTTTACTTGTCAAGTGCTTTTGACTTCTTTCTCCAGATCAGTTATAAAGTAAGTATCTTGAAGTGTAGACAACATACAACATTTCTGTCTACTCAGAGCATCTCATTGCTTGGCATGTAGGTGTTCAATAGATATTTGTTCAAATGAATGAATAAAGTGATAGTGAGAGGATGCGAAAGTCAAGATTGAATGTAACCATTGTTAGTGGCATCCATTTTGGGATTAGCTTAAAATGGTTGATATAGGCAGTGTTTGCAGCAAGGCTGATGCCACTTAACTCATGGTTAAAAGGTCAAGGATGGCAGAGAAAAGAAGTATGTAGTTATTCTTATCTCCTTTTAGTAAATTTAGAAGATAGAATAACTCTTTATAGTTATTCTAAAAAACATCGTACGTTTCTTCTTTCTCTAGACTGTGGTTAGAGGTAAACTAATGTCTTCTAAAGATTCACATTGATTTCAGTCTGGAGCGTTGTCTCTGCAGAGTGCTGTGGGCATGGAGGAATATGTCAAGCACTGAAGATTTCTCCAGGCCTGGTAATTACATTGCAGCCCTTATACAAGATAAAATCCAGCCTAAATGTTTCTCAAAAAAGTAAAAAAACACCACCACCACCATCACCACCAAAAGAATATAATTCAGTCATCACCCTAAATGAGCAATTATTGAAAGTTTTTTAAATTAGGCTAGGCATCGGAAATGTAAAAGCTATCCTATAACTCCACAATGCTGAATTTGAAACAGATCTTAGTCCCAGAGCCTAACCTATAATTACGCCAGTTAGGACACTTGAGGGCTAACATCACAGGCTTTCCCAGTAACTCCCCTGATTTAGAATCAAAGCCTCCTTATTCCCAATCCAAAGCCATTTCCACAATTGCTCCATAATACATATTTTACAATAAAATATAAGGAAATGTGCACAACTAGTTGTCACAATTTGTATCATTTAAAAATATATGTATCACTTGTATCTTAAAGCAATTGTCATGGACTGAAAGTTTATATCCTCTCCAAATTCATATATCGAACCCGTAATCCCCAATGTGATGCTATTTGGAACTAAGGTCTTTGAAAGGTAATTAGGTTTAGATGAGGTCATGTGAGTGAGTCTTCATGATGGACTTAGTAGTGTTTTTATAAGAAGAGACCAGGAAGCTTGCTCTCTTTTGCTCTCTCTGCCATATGAGGATATAGTAACAAGGCAGTTGTTTCCAGGCCAGGAAGCAGGCCCTCAACAGGAACCCAAATAGGCCAGCCCCCTCATCCTGAGACTTCCAGCCTCTGAATTCTGTTGTCTAAGCTACCCAGTCTATAGTATTTTGTTTTGGCAGCCTGAGCTGACTAAGCCAACAACCATTTTACAGATACTGAAATTGAAAGCTTCAGATGTTAAAGAATGGTATTTTCCTCTAAAAAGTCAAACTGTAAGCCATTATTTTCACTTCAACTTTTCTTATTCTTTAAATAAAATTTGAATTTTTGTTCTTTAAAGAGAATTTTATTTCATCTAAAAAATATTTTAAAATATCAAGCTTCTTATGTTGACCATTTTAGTGTGTTTTCATCTTCAGATTTATTTGGCATCCAAGACCAGAGTAACACCAAAAACTTTGATATCCTTTTCAGACCTCTTCATTTATTCTATATAGTGTTACAGAATTACCCTTGGTTCTCTCTCTTATTGTGATGGAAAGCTAATTCTCTGTTACTGTGGCTTTCTGTGCTATAAGCACCTTGTCCATTTAACACAAGATTAACAATTATAAGAAAATTCAAGTCATGCTTTTGTTCTCACAAGTTCAAATACCATGTAGCTGTCTTTCTGTCTAAGCGGAGAAGCTCTGCTCCATCACTCCTGTCCTTCTAAGAGCTGAGCTTACTCATTAACTATGTACATCTCCTTCATTCCTGTCTGCTTCCAGTCTTGGTTTTTTAGAACCTGTGTTTACCAGATTTTTCTTTAGAACATTAAAAATTATAACCAAAACAATAAGGAATCATTGAAAAAGATGACATATGATGCTTGCCTCTCATGAAAACACTAGTTTCTACTGGTAATGGCAAGATTGATGTTGTCTCTTTTACAAAGTGATAACAGTCTCACTGCAAAGGGAAAAAAAGCTCAGCAGAAGAAGACAAGAGCATATGCCTCATCCTCAGCTCTGTTTGTAATCGCAGTCCAATTCCTAAGTCAAATAATGTATTCATGAATACATTATTGTTATTGGTATTAGTAATATTATGTATTCATGAACACATTAGTATTATTAGTAGTATTATTATTTCATGTCTGATTATTCACTTACTGAGCATTGATAAGAGCTTCAATTAAATACAAACACAAATGTGCTCTAGAGTTATAGTCTAAAACAGATTCATCATCACATGGAAAATGCCTACATAATGGGGGGAGGGGAGATTTATCAACATAGCCTCAGAAGTAAGTATGGTTCCAATATGAGACTACACAGAAAGTCTGTTCTGGCAAGTGTCCTTGCTTTGTGTTGGATATTCTCAGGGGTTCTGGTCAATAATCCTTTAAGAAAAAAGCCTTAAGAGAGTTAAAGCACTTAAGGTGATATGGATTGTGTTAACATTTTTGGTGCTATAGAAATGTATTTGTTCTATAGAAGTGAAAAGAAATACATAACAAAGAAGCTAAAAACAGTGCAAATCACATTAGAGTACCTCATATTCTTGAGTGTTCTCTACTTGAAAGGAGGGTTGGCTATATTGAGAGAGTTACATTTTGAGCTGTCTACACAGAGCCACTGACTCATCTTTTTGATCAAAACCATTCAAAATAATGTAATGTCACACTTCTTACAGCATTTTGTTCTCCAGAGAACATATGTCATTTCCCAAATTACGTATAAGATGTTTTAATCCTGTTTGCTAAGGCTTAGTCTGATACTTGACTAAAAATGAACCAAGTCTTACCAAGATGACAGTAAAGACCACCAAACAAAGTTTAGGGGATTTAGTGTGCTCTAGTTCAGGTAGCTGTGCTGTGATAATGCACAATAGCTGCACAGTTGGGTATTTGTATTGGCAGAGATCTGTTCACTCTTGATACTCGCTGGGAGTCAATGGTGGAGGACTGCTGAAGGACTATGCTGTTGAGAAGGAGTGGGTGTGCTGCTCAACTTGGCTTTGGTCATTGTGATGCACTAAGCTCAGTCTATATTGCAACAGTCTTCCCAGTTAAGTGACCTATGTGCCATTTATCAGGGCACATATTAGAAAGATGCTGTCCTAATTTCAGTTAATGCTGAGTGTAGCCAAAGAAACTCAAATGAATACCACCGCTCTATTTCACTGCTTTTCATAGGCCTTGCAATAAAAGCTAAATGGTTTTTAGTGGCTTTTGCAATTACACTTCCTTTCAATTTTCCAAAGGTTACAGGGCCTGAACCACACAAATCCCATTAAAGTAAGTAGCTGTTGTGCAATATAAGTTCCTTTGAAAACATTCTTCAATGCCCATAAAATGATCAGCGGGCTGCACTTTAGATCCGCTTGCCTGCCATGCTTTCAACCAGAAGGCAGATGACAAGCTTTGATGTGGTAGTTGGTTTCTGCTACTGGAGCTGGCATTTTATCTTCTTGCATCAGATTTTTTCCCAAACTGATGTGACCCAGGCATAGGAAACAGTTTTCTTCAGATTTTATTCCTAAAATATGTTTTTACCGTACCTTTAAATTACGTTTGGCTGACCAATGATTTGGAATCTCTAAGGTTCCTCCCACAGGATGCAGAGCAGAAGAGGGTGAGGGGTGTTGGAGTTAGTTGAAGCTTGCATGGTGAGTGCAAGGCCTTAGTGAATAGGGATCACCACATGCTGTCAGGTCCCCGTGCTTGAGGATGGCACTTTCTGCCTTCTCCTCCACCTTCCCTCTAGGGCAACGTCAGCAGCCACTTGAGGAGTCCAGAGTGAACTTCACACTAGAGCCAAGGTCAGGGCTATTGTTCTCTTTAACTCATATTTGAATACACGGAGGGTATCCTACCTCGGGCTTGCAGACTTCTTTTCTCAAGAAGTTCTTCATATGTATTCTAACATTGTGATCCCTTAGAAACACCCATCTCTTTTAGTACCTCTTTCTTGTGTACATTCCTGGTGGTTTAAATAATTCATGTGTCCTGCAGCCGCTTTTCTAATAAAGGATAAAAATGAAAGAATAATTCCTACATTTGCAAAGGAATCAGGCAACAAGCCTTTTTCCCTCTCTAAATCTGGTAACTATTCTATCTGATAAAGAAACACTGCAAAAGAATTTTTCCTCTGTGGGTAAAGCTATCCAGAGACAAAAGACAATGCTAACATAATTACTTGCTATGTATTATTAAAAAGAATAATTGGAATTCAGAAACTATGCAGTGCTTTAAAACTTCAAATAAATCACTAAAGTTCTAAAATTCTGGGACTGCTTCTATACCATGACATTACTATAACTCTTTCAACTTTTACTGTAACGTAATATGTCAAGGAATCCTATCTCTTTTCTATAGAAATACCTGAATGCACTAAGGTGACAAAATATTTACACAGAAAAAATTGAACCATAATTTAAAAAAAGTATTTGATAATATACTAATATATGTATATAAATTTAGAGCCTTGGAAATCAATATGAATTGGTGCTATCAGAAAAGGTTTATAGAGAAGGTAAGATTTGAGATGTGTTTTAGGAACAGAGACATTTTAAACTGTGTCCTAAAGTGAAAATCATCTTCCATGATTGTGGGAGAAGATAGAAGATGGGGCATACCACTAAGCTAAAATAACCCTGCACTTATTTAACTGATGAAGCAAGGACTTATGGATAGCATTGTAAAGAAGAATACAAGAACATCTGGATGAAAATAGCTTTCTAGATGAGAATGGTTGCATTTTTTAATGGCTCTTCTGGTAGGAAAGACAACATGTGATATTCATCGACCCTCTTTCTCAGACCCTTTTTATAACAGCTAGTATGGAAAAATCTGTCTTTCTTATAAACATTTTCCCTGGGGAATGGTTTCCATTTATGTGTTGGATGCTTTGTTGTTTCTCTCTTGCACAGCGTGTATGCTGTCATTTGCACTTAAGAGTGGAATGGAATTGGGAATCCTGGTTTCTCGCTCTGGCTAGAGGTCCCAAGTCTGCATTGTGATTTTGGGCAAGTCACATTGTTCTTCTAGATCTAATTTAACTCATCTGTAAAATAAGATGGTTGAATTAGACAATTTCATGGGTTTTCTTAGATGCCAATATTTTATGACTCATGATCCCAAGCAAGACTACACCTATTTATAAGGATGTTTTGCTTGTTTTTATTAAGAGCAACAATAACTACATATTTTCAGTTTACTCAATTATCAAAAAAGTGTAAAATCCATACACACTTTGGATTTGAAACATTGTGACTTTGATAAAAATGTATCCATGTAGGCTGGACACAGACACGGTGGCTCACGCCTGTAATCCCAGCACTTTGGGAGGCCAAGGCAGGTGGATCACGAGGTCAGGAGATTGAGACCATCCTGGCTAACATGGTGAAACCCGTCTCTACTAAAAATACAAAAAATTAGCCGCAGGTGGTGGCAGGTGCCTGTAGTCCCAGCTACTCGGGAGGCTGAGGCAAGAGAATGGCATAAATCCGGGGGGTGGTGCTTGCAGTGAACCGAGATTGAGCCACTGCACTCCAGCCTGGGCGACAGAGCGAGACTCTGTCTCAAAGAAAAAAAAACTGTATTCATGTCTCTGCTGGTTATTCTACAACTTGGTGAATCCTTCCCATTTTAGAATGCCAAAGAATGAGATGCATCCTAATATCCAACTGGATGTCAGTATCTTCAGACAGCATGTTTCAAAATCAACCTTCACTGTAGTTGTTTTTGCTAGTTGTAGTTGTTTTGACCCTCTTGGAATTTGTACAAACACACTGCTTTCTCTCCCCTGTATTCAACCAGAGCCAAGAATCTGATAAATGTGTTTATCACAGGTCCTTCAGATGCCCTGCAGATGTAAACCTCTACAGTGTTTATGTTTCCTTTTGTACTGCTGAAGATACTGTGCTGGATCCTGTTCTGCATTCTTGGGGAAAAACAGGGAGCTCACACTTTGTGATTAGTGAGCAAAGACAGACCATCCCCAGCACTGCTGCTCGAGCTGTCTCTGTTGCCCACTCATCGTCTCTTTCTATTATGCTTGCACTCTGAAGGACATTTGCCAGAGCCAGACTCCCTGGATCCCTGTTATTTGTGTCTTTTCTCACCTTCAACATGATCTGAACTAGTGTTTTCATTTGTTAAAAACAACAAGAACATTCACTGGGAAACTTTTGCTGGAATTGCTTCAGGTCATCATAGCTATTTATTCCCTGTCATAAACTGTAATTCTCCATTTCCCTTACTCCCACATCAGGGGAGTTGGTGGTTTATGGTGGACAGTCAGTGGAATTTGATTCAACAGTGGAATATTTCAAAGAACTACTGAGATTATGTAGCAGGTTGTAATACTAAGAACAAAACATAAAATATTCTTGGTCTTGATTGCAGTTGGCAGTACAAGAAGAAATAGGCTTATAAAAAACATAAAAGATTTACAATTTGTGGTTGCACCTAAGAAAGAATTTTCTTTGAGAGAAGGAAACAAATCATGGGATTGGCTTAATAAGGGATTTTCTCTATATGACTAAAAATAGAATTATCTCTATATTATTAAAAACAGAAATTTACCTGTATGATTAAAATGGCTTAGGGTCTAATTGGTCGCAGTTAAAACAAAGTACAGAAGCTAAGGATTTTTTTTTGCAGACTTCTGTTTTGGGGGCATGAAATTCAGATTATTGTGCTATCACAAGGGCTTGCATTATCTAGAAAGACCTGAAGTACAAGACAAAATGATTTGGAAAAATGAACATGAATGGGAGAAATGCTTCCAAATATTAAATAGGAAAGAGAATACAAGGGCAAGGTAACTACTAAAAGGTATTTAATCCTAGGTGTTTGAATTCTAGTGCTGATCTTATTGCAAACTAATTTTGCTAATCGCTAGTGGTACAATCAGTGATGTTGGTTAGAATATTTTAGGCATTGGTAGATCTCAAAAATTATTATTAAATTTGCTCAATTTCCAAGATGCAGCTGATCTTACATTCTTACTGAGTGTCACAGAAGTGCCACCAAAGCTGGGCCCCTAGTTGAGGCACCATAAATGTAAAAATCTAAAGAGAAGGTTGACTGCACAAAACTATAAAGCAGAGAGAATGGTGTGGTAGCTTCTTGGCTGGAGGAATCTGGTTGAGATCATATGACATTTTTTGCTACGGAAACAGTCTTCTAAGGACAAGAGGAGTTTCACATTTTCCCTGAAAACAAATTCAACAAGCATTTACTATATATGGGTGCTTTAATTATCAAGAGGAAATGTGCAGTCTCCATTCTAAGCTTCAGGGGTTTTCCTGGTAAGGAAGCATTGATGTAGAAGGGTTCTCTTAGCAAAAAGACTTAGAGACCTTAGTTGTCAGGCCTCTGGATTTAAGCTACATTTTGACTCTGTACACAAATCTAGAACATTCCCTCAATTTGTAATAAGAACAATATTATAGCTGAGGTAGGTGTCATCATGACTCGTGCTAATAGTTTTACTGAGTACGTTGTGTTTGTATTCTCTCTGTTTATAATCAGAGAGAATCAGGAGAATTTGCATATTAGAAGAGACAGCCAAAAGTACTTTCTAAACAGTGAATGGCCAAGCTCTCCTTTCTCCCCATCCTCACTACAACGCCTCATAATTTTCTTGGGGCTGAGCCTCTTTGGGGAAAAGCTAAGGGGAACATAAGTCCAGTTCATTAGATGGAGCGTATGACTTGGATTTTGGCAGCATGGTGTTGCAAATCTCTGGGACTCACACGGGCTCTGCAGAGCTCAGGTTTTAGGGTGACAGTTTGATGAAGGTGTCGGCATAGCTGGTATTCCACTCAGTTTCACATATACATCACTCCTGACTGGGCTGGGTGGGGGCAGCAGGACAGGAGCATACTACTCTCTGACTGCTATGGACAACCTGGACAATTATCTCACCAGGCTACCTTCAGGGGAGCTCAGAGAAAACCAAGGAAGGATCTAGACAGGTAAAAATGGTGTTGTGATTCTTCAAAGGTGCCTAAGATCTTAGGGTCCTAGAACTCAAGTTTGAGTGAAACATTTTCAGGGATCTTTCTGAACTGTTTCCTGTTCTTGGGTTCCCAGGGAGTGAGCTCCAGGCTAATGTTCGCTTGGGTTGATGGCATTGTAGCACTAGTCCTGATCTAGGCTGAGGCCTCTGAAGCCTGCCTTTGCAACAGCATGGAGTCTTCAGTGAACGCTGTTAGAAATTACTTGCTGCTTCAAGGGGAGTGCATGGTAAAACACATCCACGTAATGTGGTTTGAACAGAGTTTCTTCTCTATAACTCTACTTTTGTGTTCATGTATATATGTTAGGAGAGAAGGAACCAGGAGATAATTGGTCTACTTGATTATTAAACTACACGAGTGAGCATAATATTGTCAAAGACAAACAAGGTACAAAAACATCTACTTTTCTTCCTTTATCTCTAGAGAAGTTCAGAGAACATGAACAGGGGTACGATTTTCCTTGACATGTTTGTCAAGGCATCAAGGAGCATGCAAGTAATGTCTCTCTGACAGTTCAGGTCTTGTGCCAGATTTAGAGGCAACAGCCAAGCATTAGAATTGCTGGGATTCTTGACATATGAACTTGAGAGCACTAATGCCCACATTTGCACAAGCAAAGTGGCATTTGGCTATAGGACTTTGATAAAGATGTGAGCAAATGGAGCAATATCTCACTATAGATATACCATAAAAAAAGTTTTAACTGGGACTCCTACAGTGAATTTGGCTTCTTTTCATCATTGTATTCTATTCCAGATGATCAGCTGAACTCAGAGGAAAAAAAGAAGCGAAAGCAGCGAAGGAATAGGACAACATTCAATAGCAGCCAGCTGCAGGCTTTGGAGCGTGTGTTTGAGCGGACACACTATCCTGATGCTTTTGTGCGAGAAGACCTTGCCCGCCGGGTGAACCTCACCGAGGCCAGAGTGCAGGTAACTGAGGCTGTGGGAAGCTGGCACCAAGTAGTCCCCTCCTCAGAGGCACATCTCTGAAGATTGTTTAAAGACACAAATTATAGCCCAGCGCAGTGATTCATGCCTGCAATCTCAGCACATTGGGAGGTTGACACAGGCACATTGCTTGAGCTCAGGGGTTTGAAACCAGCCTGGGCAGCATGGTGAGACCTCATCTCTACCAAAAATACAAAATAAATAAACAAATAGCCAGGCATGGTGGTGCGTGCCTGTGGTCCCAGTTTCTTGGAAGGCTGAGGTGGGAGAATTGCTTGAGCCTGGGGGGTGGAGGTTGCAGTGAGCTGAGATTGTGCCACTGCACCCCAGCCTGGGTGACAGAGTGAGACTGTCTCAAAAATAAATAAATAAACAAATAATATACAAGTTAGAGGCTTCAGATGGGAGCTGGTACTCATAAGGGTTGCAAATGGTCAGCATAAGGATAGAATCCTGTTTCCAGCTGTTTTTCTTTGGGCAGCAAGTATTTTTTTTTTTTTAATAAAATTGAATGTTTTCAGGTAGGGCAGAATAATCTTTGCCACAGGTTCCTCTCCCAGCACCCGTTTCTTTCTGACACTTCCAGATTTATGTGATATACATTGTCCATCTGAGCATTTTACTCTGCACCCTTAGATTTCACTTTGATCTTGAAGTGGTTAAGATGAATTCTCTGTCCCCTACCTCAGCTCTCCTCCTCAGTCTTCAAGAAACTTGTTGCAAGTACACATGAATATGAGCACTGATGGAGTGGGAAATGAATACTTAGGAACTGAGTTAAGAGCACACTCAAGTGGATGATTTTATTTACCCTCAGGGTCTCTGTGAACTCAAAGAGGGTAAGAGCATGAAAGGCAGGAAAAAGAGAATAGCCATTCTTTCTAACATTGGTGCCATGACACATCAACTGCAAGCCAGACATCTAGAACATCATACAACCTGTGATTAACAGTCATAACAATAATGACAATATATAATAACTAACACTACTGGAGCCCTTATATGCCAAGTAGTGTTCTTTACATAAGTAATGTATTTCATCCTCACACTAATTCAACGATGTGGATAGTATTCTTCATTTTGCAGATGAGAAAACTGAGGTACAGAGAGGTTAAAATATTTTGCACAGCATCACATAGCTAGGAAGTGTCTGAAATAGGATTTGAATGCAGACATGCAGATCCAGAGTTCATGCTTTTAATTACCCCCACCGCCCCCCCCCCCCAAAAAAAAACTGAATGAATAAAAGTCTCCTGGCTAAATGCCTTTTGGAGTAGTGCTTTGCTCTCTGCTGAAAGATCTTATTGTCTTCCATATTGCCAGTAGCAAGATGCTGTTTTGATAAGGTGGGTAGGTCCAATCTGTCTTGTCTTCCTTACGAAATTATTGTTTGTATATCTATGTTCTGTCTGAGAGTTAAGAATTTCTTTCTGCAAATGATAACCCTCTTGACAGGCCAGAACTGAGCTAGACCCCAGGGTAGATTTCTACCCCATTGATTACGGTCTGTGTCTATGGAGGAACCACAGTATACAGTGGGAGACCACTGTGGAGTTGATGCAGAGATCTTGGTACTCCCTTCAGTCTGAAGAGAAAGTGTGAAAGTTTCCCTATGGGGAAACAGGGACCTCACCAAGAAGTACGCCCCAAGAAAAGAAATGAAAATGTCAGTGACAAAAGAAGAAAGTTATGGGAGCCTGTGGGGTCCCTGAGGGTAGGTTAGGAGGAAGTGTGAGTGCAGGTGCCCCTTTGGGCTCAAGTAAGAGTGACCCATAGGGACAACACTCAGTTTTGCTCTCCCATTCGCCATCCAGGGCAGATTATTAAATTTGTCTTCCCACACCCTCTTCCCCTACACTGCTCACCGCAAATCTCTAACTCTGCTCTTAAATCCTTTCCTCTCTCCTCAAAAACTCCATGTCTTTTATGCCACACCTCAGCTTGCAGTGGTGTAATGAATACTTTTAGTCCAGTAACCCACAGCACACTAATGTGCCACTTTTGCTACGGTGATCTAAATTTTAAATAAGGAAACCTGCCCAGGGCAACGGTAGACATTTCAAAAAAAAAAAAAAAGTGAAAGACCAATTTTGGGGTTGGTGGACTGTCTTGCCCCTATCATGACAGGGAAATGTCTTTTTCATATGTTGGAACTATTTTTTTCTTTCTCTTTTCCCACCTTGCTATGATTTAATGACTTTTAGAGCTGTGAACGTTTCCTAAATGAGTAGGACAGAGTTCTCCCTCCATGGCTTTACTCTTCCCCCATGAAAGCCTGTCTTTTTCCAGTCTGAACCAACCCCTTCTGATTCCGGGCTTCTTTATATTTATGGCGTTTATCATAACATGAAATGTATTATATTGAGTTGTATCTGGGCCAACTTCCCCCACAGGACTGAGGAGGCCTCTTGGATGGAGGCCATGTTTTATTCATCTTTGCAAAATTTATTTTTTTTTTCTTTTTCCTCTTTTTTTCCTCATACACTTATCAAGCACATATTATGCTCTTGAACCCAGTTTTGGTTTGCTGGGGATGAATAAGACACCGACCCTCTCCTTAAGGATGTTTGCACCGGGGTGGAGAAGATAGATGTGCAAACCATACATTTATGATATCATAATGTGATTCCTACATCAGTGGAATGTACAATAATTAGTGATAGAGCAGAGGAAGGAATGATCTAATTTGCCTGGGGGAAAAGGGAGAGAATTTATATTTATTAGACACCAATTCTGGGCCAACTCTCAAAACTATCCTGTAAGTAGATATTATTATCTCCAAGTGATTAGGAGAAAAAGGAGCAGAGAAATTAAACAACTCCCAGGACAAATCTTGAAAGTAGTGTAGCCAGTATGACTTTTAAGTTATGTTCAATGTTAAAGTTGAACTTTGAAAAAAATATGTAGGCTTTGATACCTGGACAAAGCAGGAAAGAATATGATAGGCAAAGGAAATATCTGGTGTGAATATTTTTAGGTGGGAAATAGCCTAACACATTTAGGAGTCCACAGGTAATTTTGAACACAGGGTAGGAGCTGGAGCCATAGAGGGCCAGTGTATGAGGTTAGAGTGATGTGGCTTGTGGCTGGATTGATGGACAAAGAGCAAATTCCTGAACAGCTTTAGTTCTGCGGTTAAGAAGTTTTTATTTTATTCTGTGACTGATGGGGAGCCAGTAGATGATATAAAACAAGGCACTTATGTGATTATATTAACATTTAAGATGATAGCTCTAAGAGCAATGTGAAGGCACAATAGAAACAGAAGAGCCAGGAGTCTGGGAAGCCAAGTCCAGATTCCACCTTGGCCAATTTCCACCCAGGCCCTTCATGCTGCGCAGTTCTACAGGGAACTGATCACATGTTATTTTATGTGTATGTTGTCCCCTCGAGCTGTACAACTGCTCACTCCACAAAAAGAATTTTGTTCTCCCATACCTTGTTATACATTTCTATAATTGCATTTAAAATACTTGTTTTGCAGTTTTTCAAATTTACATGCCTTCCTTTAATAGGTTGTGAGCTGCTTAAAAGCAGAGCATAAGTTTCTCATCTCTCTCTTTCCAGCATTTAGTACAGGGCCTGGACCATAGCAGGAGCTCCATAAAGATTTCTTGAATGAGTAAATGAATGAGTAGAATTCCATAGCACTCTACAAGAGTTGTATGATCATGAATTGGATGTCCTTGAGTTCAGAAACTCAGCCATTTATTATTTATGTGAATTTCAAGAGATTACAGTCATATAATGCTTAATAATGGGGAGTCTGTTCTGAGGACTGCATTTTTAGGTGATTTTGTCATTGTGCAAACATCATGGAGTCTACTTACACAAATCTAGATGGTATAACTGACTGCACACCTAGGCTATAGGGTATAGCTTGTTGCTCTTAGGTCACAAGCCTGTACAGCATATTACTCTACTGAATAGTGTAGGCAATTGTAATACCATGGGAAGTATTTGTGTATCTAAACATATCAAATTTAATTATAATATAATTAAGTTATAATTATTATAATTCAATGAGACCACCATCGTATACAAGGTCCATGATTGACTGAAACATTATTATGTGGTGCATGACTGTATTTAATCTCATTGAAATTGCTTTCTAACTGTAAAATAGAAATATTAAAACTTAATATGTGAAATTGTCATGTTGACTAGAAATAATGTATGTAGTGTGCTTATATAAGTTCCTAGCCCTAGTAACACTTAACAAACAATATTGTTTGCCCACTTTTTAATGGGATTGTTTATTTTTTTCTTATAAATTTGTTTAAGCTCCTTGTAGATTCTGGATATTAGACCGTTGTCAGATGGATAGATTACAAAAATCTCCTCCCATTCTGTAGGTTGCCTGTTCACTCTGATGATAGTTTATTTTTCTGTGCAGAAGCTCTTTAATTAGATCCCTTTTGTCAATTTTTGCTTTTGTTGAAATTGTTTTTGACATTTTCATCATTAATTCTTTGCCTATGTCTATGTCCTGAATGATATTGCCTATATTTTCTTCTAGGGTTTTTATAGTTTGGGGTTTTATACTTAAGTTTTTAATCTATCTTGAGTTAATTTTTGTATATGGTGTAATGAAGAGGTCCAGTTTCAATTTTCTGCATATGACTAGCCAGTTCTCCAAGCACCATTTATTAAATAAGGAATCCTTTCCCCATAGCTTGTTTTTTTCAGGTTTGTTGAATATCAGATGGTTGTAAGTGTACAGTCTTTTCTGAGTTCTCTATTCTGTTCCATTGGTCTGTGTGTGTGCTTTTGTACTAATACCATGCTGTTTTGGTTACTGTAGACTTCTAGGAGATTTTGAAGTCAGATAGTGTGATGCCTTCAGCTGTGTTTTTTTTTGCTTAGGATTGTCTTGGCCATATGGGCTTTTTTTCATTCTATATAAAGTTTAAAGTAGTTTTTTCTAATTCTGTGAACAATGTGAATGGTAATTTAATGGAAATAGCATTAGATCTATAAATTACTTTGGCCGTATGGCCATTTTCGTGATATTGATTCTTCCTATCCACGAGCACGGAATGTTTTTCCATTTGTTTGTGTCCTCTCTGATTTCCTTGAGCAATGGTTTTTAGTTCTCCTTGGAGAGGTGCTTTACTTCTCTTGTGAGCTATATTCCCAGATTTTTTATTCTCATTGTAGCAATTGTGAATTGGAGTTCATTCATGATATGACTCTCTGCTTTTCTGTTGTAGATGTATAGGAATACTTGTGATTTTTGCACACTGATTTTGCACCCTGAGACTTTGCTGAAGCTGCTTATCAGCTTAAGAAGTTTTTGGGGTGAAACGATAGGGTTTTCTAGATACAGGATCATATCATCTGCAAACAGAGACAGTTTGACTTATGTAGCAAACCTGCACATCCTGCACACGTATCCTAGAACTTGTAAAATAAAATAAAAATAAATAAAATTAAATGATAGGTTTATTATTAGCTGTAGCAAATGCTGTCTGTGCTGTCCATTTCCCTTGAACTCTACAATTAAGTGCAGTCTGGTCAGCTTCCAACTTTTAGTGCCTGCATTTCTGTGCCAGCAGTTTCTTTTAGAACTTCAGGAGACTGCCCTGCCTTCAGCATTCCAGAAGTGCTGGAACATTAATATCCAACGACTGACAGGATCCAGTGTACACACACCCAACTCCGTCAGCCCCAGGAGGGATAACTCTGAAGTGTGTGTCCTACATTAGTCTTAGTTTTCAGGATCTCTGTAGGATTGAGCTACCGCAGAGATAGCTGGTTTAGTAGCACACTCTTTAGTGGTTGCCTTTTCTTCTCTGTTACTTCCTTGCTCCCCAAATGGTGTTCCTTGCACCTCCCAAATAAAACACTTCCTTCTTAAATCTTAGTTGGAACATCTACTTTTGGGAGATGAGGAATTTTCTTAAAATATAATTGTTATGAAAGCAGATGACATTTTCACATTTTGAAGAATTTCGAGAAAGCTTTTAGAAAAGTCATTATTTCTGTGGCAGAAGCCTAATGAGATTTTTCTTGATTACAATTATAACAGGGATTATAACCCATATTTTGCTGTCCTGTCTGTAAGTCACACAGATCCCATCTCCGGAGACCTGATTACTGGAGAATTTCATGGTCTTGTAATAGTCTGGACCTTTAAGAATGGCCCTCATGAGGGAAGCCGTAAGGCATGTTTCTATTGTTCTAAGGAGAATTCCATAGCCATCTTATATCTTCCTTGGGAAGGCATTATATAGTAAAATCAACCAGAATTTCATCCATGTAACCCCTTCTTCTTTGTTTTTCCTCTCTTTCCTTACGCCTTCTCGCCTCCTAACAATCCTCCAGGTGTGGTTTCAGAACCGAAGAGCCAAGTTCCGCAGGAATGAGAGAGCCATGCTAGCCAATAAAAATGCTTCCCTCCTCAAATCCTACTCAGGAGACGTGACTGCTGTGGAGCAGCCCATCGTACCTCGTCCTGCTCCGAGACCCACCGATTATCTCTCCTGGGGGACGGCGTCTCCGTACAGGTGAATGACTGGCCCACTCTCCCTTGCTCCACTTCCGCTTGTTTCTCAGCGGTCGGTCATGTTTCAAGCTGCTTGTGCAGCTCACCGACATTTCTTACTGGGTTAATCTCTTCAGAGACATTCAACTTGCTGACATCCCCACATTTTCCCAGGAGATTATTAGCTGCCCCAGGAGCAGGGTTTGGGGCAGAAGTAAGAGGGGCAGGCTATCTCAGCAATCTCCTCTTGGACTCAGGAACTCTTGCAAAGGTTTCAAAGATGAGGAAGAATTTAAAAGAAAAGATCATTAAGCTGTGCCCAGTGTCCCTCTTGCAACAATTCTGCAACAACACTTTACCCTGTTTCCAAATTTAAGATAAATTCGTTGTATTATGCAAATGTAGGGACTTAACTTATAAAGCTCCAAGTATAGGGCCAAAGGCAAACTTTGCAGTAAAACTGACTTTGAATTTAAAAAAAGAAGAAGGAAGGAAGGAAGAAAGAAAGGAAAGAAGGAAGGAAGGAGAGAGACAGAGAGGGACTATGACAGAGAGAGAAGGAAGGAAAACCCAAGTTCATTCTGATCACTTTCATGGCCAAGGTTCTTTGTTAGTAGGTGTGAATTTCTTATAATGCCAAATGCCTTCCTAGTCTATTGCTAATTCTTGTCTACTTGTCTGAAGGTTTCTCTGGGGATCAGTTTGTGTGTATTTGTGTGTGTGTGTGTGTCTGTGTGTGTCTGCATGTGTTTGTGTGTGTGTTTCTTTTAAATAAAAAAGGAATGTATAATTTACACTAAACTTTTATATTAAAAAGTTGAACATTTTTAAAGAAACAAATAACAGAGTACTATTTCAATCTCATAAAGAGGTTTTTAACCTCCAATTATCATGCTGTTCAGAAAATACAGGCTGCCAGAAGGGAAGCTGAGACACAAGTGCCTAACCCACTGGATTAGTCTAGAGTGCCTTTCTTTGAAAGTAGACCTGAGTACTCTGAGAAACCAGGCCAAGCCTACGTGTTCTCCCTGGCTGATTTCAGTGGAGGCAGAACTATTCACAAATTCATTTATTATGCTTTTGTTTACCTTTTTATTGTCAAGGTTAATTATTGGTTTAAGGAGAGGTTTTAAATGAAATATAGGAGATTATGTCTCAGATGAAGTTGAATTCCTGACATGAAATGCTACATTTTTGAAATGCAAGTGTTTTTCAAAGGTTCATAGCTTTAATCAAAGCAAAAAGCCTCATCTAAAAGTTTCTTTCTGTTCCAAATCAGTTCCTTTAGAGAAACACGGTAAATGCATTTGGAAATTTCTTTTAATCCCCTGTTATAAAATTAGCCTGAATTCTTTTGGTCTTAGCACATAGAGACCCTCCGTCTAGGAAAGTCTTATTCTGGGCCCTGTTGCACTCAGATGTGGTGTGCTTTGCTGATCTTGAAACATTAGTTATATCTGTGTGCCCTATTTTAAATTTAAACTCTTCTCCTATAAGATTTACTAAAAATACAGTTTTTGAAGACCATTGTAAAATCACATATTCTCTAATATTTTAAATAAATGAAAGTCTGCTTTATTTCTCTTATAAATATTGGTATAAGAGAAATTTAGTGTGTTCATGAACATGCTAAATGACTTGGAAAATGGGTGTGGTTCAAAGCCTGATGCTTCAAGATCTCTGGTTTGAATATGGTCACAACCAGGAAGTATTGTTCCTTTTTCTGTCTGGGTCCTCCATAGGAATTTTTCACACCAGCAATAAACAATCCAGATGGCTGCCACATGGTCCTTACCAGTGAGAGGCTTCACACAGCACACTGCATGAATGGGGATGAAATCCTTCCTGAATTAATATAGGGTTATATTACTTGGACCTCAGCCATTTGAGCCTCAGCGTCTGCATCATACGTGTTTAGTATATGGACATCTAACTGAAATTATTAACATGGCAATTTATGCGTGCCTGTTTTGGAAATACTCTATTTTAATGGAAAGAATTATGTAGAAATACTGGATACATTTTTAAAAACATCCATAATTCACCATCTTGACATAACTAGTATGTTCATTTTTGTGATTAGAGTTCAATATTTTATATAGGTGTAGCCTTAGTATATATATTATTTTGTATTCTTCTCTTTTCACTTAAAATCATATAACCTAGTACGTTTTACTCATTTCATGGCATGCTTTTATATCATTTCTCTCTTAGAAATTGAATTTGTAAAAATTAATTAAAAAATCATAAAATGTTCATATTCTGTATGAAGAATAAATTATTCTTCAAATATAAGTAGAAAAGTGATGTTAAAACAGTAATCTAATCAATAATAATGTTTTTGATCCAATGTTGACTGAAGTGTTTATATTTTGGTTAATTTCTAAAAGTAGCAAAAAGCTATTCTGTTATTTGGAGAAGTTTCTGCTATGTTTAGAACCAAACTATGTTATGATTTCACACTTTGAAGCTTGATAGGAAATATTGTTAAGGAAATAAAAAAGAAAAACAAGTGATCCAAAGCAAAGGAAATGATAGACCTTTTGTGTTATGAAAAATTAACTCACTGTTCTTGTTGATACTATTATGTCAAGTTAGTTATCTCACATGTGACACTCATTAAAAGGCATTTCTCTTGGTTAATTCTTGGAACACTCCTGTGTGATAGCTCTGTCTTGCTCTGCTTCCAAAGAAGAGACTAAACACTTGCCCAAATTTAAGTCTTCAGCAAGCAGAACTAGAACTAATGCTTGTGATCCCTGTTTTTATCCAACATGTTAAGCCACACAACTGTACTCTCATTCAAATTAAACCTTGCATTGTATCGAAAGTAGTAAAAAAGTATAAGATTGGAAAACTATCTAAAATCCCCTTTTTATTCAAGAGCTATCTCAGATCAGTGAGGCATGCCTGCGGCTGAGGTCCACATTCCGTGCGGTGTGGGCATCCCAATGGACTGATAGATGTGGCTTGGTCATACAAGCCAGAGACAGTGAGCAGACAGTTTTACCAGAAAGGATAGTTTGTTGACTTCCACGGTTATCCCCTGAAAAAAGAAAGGAGAAAACCAAGGCATAAAAGCAGTTATTTGCATATGGTCAGAATTTTGGGTTGGAAAATAGCCAACATATTTTTTTTCTGGGTGTCTTTTACATCCAGAGTGATAGAAGTGTAATTTATTGTTCAAACTGGGGCATTTTTTAGAGAGAAAGGGGAACGCTATTAATAATTATACTAGGACAACAGGTATAAGCCAGGATTGTCCCTAGGACATATAGTTTGCTCTAATTATAGCACGTCATGACCTCACTCATTCCCTTGATTGAGCATGTTAGAGGTGATGACATTAGGCAGGCAACTGAGTCACCAGAGGGACAAAGCATTCCCTAACACGGACACTGTTGTCCTGGCAGGTGTCTTCTTTATCCATCCGTGGCCAGTTAAAGGAAGCTTGTTTTTGGCACACACACCCATTGCTTAACTCAGAGCTATTTTTCTTAGGCAACTTGTAAGAATGAAAGCACACACAAGCACCAAAATTATTCAGACTCACTAATCTTGCAGTGCTTTGCTTCTTGGGTAGCAGTGACCAACCAAGTCCTGAACTTTTGACTGTTATTTGAAATGAAGTAGCCAAGAAACATCTTCCCAGAGACATCCTTTCCTAGGTGAAGTGGGTAGTGAATGGCCTGGTTCTGCATTATTGACCTGAAGTGCTGTTTCCAGAGGGAAGCCTGGGCTTAAAAGAAAGCTAGTGATCAGTGAAAGAGAGGCCAGCTATCCTCGTCCACAGCTTCCCTCCCCATCCTTCTCCTCCCCTCATTTGATCATGGTCATGGTGCTGCCTGACATCTGCTGAACGCATTTGGCTTATTTCTCCCTTTCACACTTTCAAAAATAGATCCTCGTCCCTCCCAAGATGTTGTTTACACGAGGGGCTTCATAACGGATTCTAACGGAAGACACTGAAAAGGTAACTTGTCAGAGGGGGAAGAGGGCGGCTGCTTGGGGTAGGGTTTAAGTGGGAATTCAGAGTGTTTAAGAAAGTGGGGGTTGCAGTTCTAGAAATTTCAGCAGTGAAGTCCTCAAGTGAGGAATACTATTGGGAACCAGAGCTGCAAGAAAGCATGTCCACGAAATGAATGGTAGGGTGATACTAGTCTAGAGCAGGGCTCTTCAGAGATTGCTGTGCGCGGGAAACATCTGGGATCACGTGACTGTGCAAACTCTGATTCACGAAGTCCAGGGTGGAGCTTGGATTCTGTATCTCTAACTTGCTTCTAGGTGATGCTGATGCTGCTGACACTTGGTGCACACTTTGAACAGTGAGACTTTGTAGGTTACCGGACAGGGTTCAGAAGAATTATTTTCTTGTCCTGGCTTCTGCTGCTCCTCAGGCCAGTCAGATCATTGCTCTCTTATATAGCTTTGTATCTAACATGAAGCTAGCAATAGTTTCCCTATTGCTTATTTCACAGGGGTGTCTGGAACCTACTGATAAGCAATGTGCACGTCAAAAAAAGTCTTGCAACAATAGAAAGATATAAGAGGCTTTATATGTAAAAGCATTTCTAAAATGAAAAGTTAAAAATAGCAGAAAGATCACCGAATATATAGTACAAACTGAAAGCTTACCAATGAAATGTGCAAGTGTGTTCACTTTAAGAGATAAATATACATCTTAGAAAATCAACTTCTGAATTTCAAAACATAAGTTAGAAACAGAAGTTAGTTATTTAAATCACAAAAGATCCCTTTCCAAAGAATGTACCAGATCTCTTTTTAAAAGTAAATTTCCCTAGGAAAACTGGTATTACATTTTATCAGGTGAGGCAAGTATGCCTCTGTTGTACTTGCACTGACAAAAGAACAAACCAGAGACTTTCTGCAACTTCTATGCATCACAATCTTGAACACCATAACCCCTACAGTCTTTGAAAAAATCCTGAGCTGGTGAAACCCAAGATTTCAGGAAAACTCATAGACTTCTTGGCTGACAGATTTGTCTTTAGGGTGAAATTGTAAACGTCATCATTTGTTCAAAGGGCCACATAGAAAACAAAGAGTTGAAAACAGAGTCAGGTATTATTTTTTTCCCAAGCTAGCAATTGTTTTGTGATTTGTGGGACTCAACACTATAGGTTTTTAGAAAGCAGAGGGGCAGTTGTCCGTAAGTATCCTGGCTTTAAAATCGTACTACGAATAGTATTTTCTGGCAGTCATTTTAACATTTTTCTTTTTTCCTCACAACTTTCAGGGTAGGTTGAAGTGATAAAAAATGATTTGTCCCCAGTGAAAACAGTCCTCCAACCCTGCTAGTGATTAGCATTCTGCTATCTATGGCTGTGCTGCATCTGTTAGGAATCTCCAAATAAGGAAATGCAAACATTTGAAGCTGATTTAAATGTGTCAACTCCGTGTAAGTCTCAGTGCAGACTAGCTAAATCAACAGATGTGGTGCAAGCATTTATTATTAATCTCTAATTCCTCAGTGCACTTTATTCAGTAGTGTGGTTTCTTGGTCACTGACACAAAGAACTTAACTATAACTAACTAAAAATGGGGCTTTAGCCAAAACCTAAGAACTCAGTCCCAGAACTTATGTCTGTACCCTGCTTCCAAGAATAAATGGATTTTGCTTAGAAGGCAAGACCAACAGGCAGGATCTCTGGTTGTTGTTAAGCAGGCTTTTGGTTGTTGTCATGTGCTTAATCTGTACAAATCACTTAGTTTCAATCTCACCATTTGATCCGAGCAAGCTTAATCCTGTATAGGAAGGACTGGTCATTTTACATGCTCTGAATGGCTCTATAAATTGGTTGAAAACAGTTAATTACCCTCATTGGACTTTTAAGAAAACACTTTAGGGTTCTCTTTCTTTTCCTAAAGCAGAACTTCAGAAGTTTCCATGACATGGAAAGCAGATGGTCACAAACAATTTCATATTGGCAGCCACTCAAGACTGTCTTGCATCTGTTGACACTTTAGGAGGCAGGTCCTCTCCATCTTACTTCTAATGCCATTTTTGAAGAATGACTAAGCTACTCTCAGAGGACTCACTCACTAATTCTGTCTTTTCTGACTTGTAATAAGTTTTGCTTTTCACGGGTAAATCCAAGGACTGCTCACTGCTTGCTATATTGCACCCTTAGCTTAAATTGAGAAGCTAGATCCATGTCAAATTACTGGAAAACAGACTTGCAATTATTTAGTATGTTTACAAAATATTATTGGAATCCATATTTGTAGGATTACATATTCTAAAAATTTTTAAGAGGCTGTGAATTAAGATGGCTTTGGTTCTTTTATCCTACTTCTTATGGCTATGGAATGCTTGAACAAGTTAAATCAATTTTGAAAGTTTATACATTTCCTATGCATTTATCAAGTGAAAATGTTATCACCTATCAAGCTCCTAGGGAGCTGCAAAATTCATTCATTAAAAACAACTGCTTTTTAATCCTCATGCTCCACTAATTTGAGGGATACCTATAAGACGTTGTCACAGACTTGCCTCTGCTGGTGTTCTTATACAACGTCACTGTATAATCAGACAAGGGCACTGTTCTTTACTGTGGAAAAGCAGGCTGCAATTTATGTGAGAAATGTCCCAGTAAATACCCAATCTCCTGTGCAATAGATGATCTGAATCCCATTAATTTGTTTTTGAGATAGAAAGTGCATTAACATTCATCTCATTTGGGACATCACTGTCTTGCTTACATTTGAGAGAGAAACTCAATATTTCCAAGTAATGTGTGACCCTACTAAGTCCTCAGACTAGAATATCAGGTGGTAAAGCTAGTTGACTATGAAATCACTACAATAAAAATGGTTATGCAATAGACAACTCGTAATCATTATTATAGGAGACATTTCTGGGAAATAGCAATAGCATCTTCAGTAAACTAAAATAATCTCCCCAAGGTTCTAATCTCCCTTTTTGGCTAAAGAGATGGAACACAACTTTGATATCTAAGAAAGGGCAAATTTCTGTTAAATAGGACTTTGCTTGTTCAGAATCTCAAAAAACACATCTCTCAGAAAATTAGACCAAGTACTTAAAGCACAATATTCTATGACAATCTACAATTTAGCATCAGAAAATTTTTCTTTATCCTCTCTCGTGAAGTTTTAGCTTTCTGTTTTCAGAAGCCATCAAAGTTTCTTCTCAATACTTAGCAAATAATACAGGCAACTCCTAATTCCAGGTTCTCTTCTATGTGTTTAAAATTATACTAACTGTGCATCATCTTTAGGGCTTAATTCTGTCACAGAAACCTGATTATGAAAGGTTGACTTGGTTGATTTTATAATAATCTATGACTTAGGTACATTTCCCAAATTCAATAGTCTTTTTTTTTTTTTCTCAGATACTTAGATCTTTGGATTCTTGGTATATCCTAGAAATTTTTTGAATATAGGTTTTGTGGGTTTACATACATTTATGGTAAGGTCTTGAGTGGAACCGTGAACTAAATGATAATACGTATATGAGTTTTGAAAATAAGTGACATTTCTTGGTATATTCTTAAAAAAACTTGTCCCACTTTAGTGTATTGTTCCGGTCATTTATCTCACTTCTAATTTAAACCTACCTTAACTGGGAACTCTTCTGCTTCTATCCCTTGATAGGTAGTGGTAGAAGTGATAGTCTAACTATACTAATAACTTGTTCAGTTTTTATTGTGAAAGATATTTTTTGATGGGTCCAAGTATACACAGCCATCAGCTTCTACTTTTGTCATTACCTACTGACTTTGCTCTTTCTATTAAGATAGTAAAATTGGCAGTAAGGACCAGTTCCTGTGAATAAAAGCATATTGGTAAGATATATTTTGTTTTTAGAAATCATTGCTCACAGCAGAATGACAGAAACCAATGACATCGAGCAGGAATCAATTTAATTATACTATATCTAGATATTTCTTAGTTATCTGTTTATTCATTGAACACATAGTACTAGATATGGTGTCATTTCTACCTGAGGAAACAGTGTGAACAAGGCAGATGTGATGTCTAATCTATGGAGCTTATAGTTGAAACAGTGATAGATACTAAACAAATTATTAACTAAACTTGAATCGAGTGCTAAAAGCAAAAGTTTAGTGTGCTATAATAGAACATAGCTTTGTCTAGCTGTGTGCACACACACACACACAGAGTCACCCATACATTTAACCAGGGCTATAAAGATTTTAAATTAAAGATGTATATTTCTGGAAATACCTAGTGATCTGGGACTCATTATATTTCTTAATTTTTTTGAGTTAATTATTAGTAACTGAGCTGAAATAGGTTATTATGAGTTTTGACTCTGTGTGTCCCAAATAAGAATCAATGACTTGCGTTCTATTTGTGGAGTAGCTTTACTTTTCTCTCTTTCTGATCTTGTCACTTGATCCCCAGAACCACAAACTTTTATGTGGCTGACAAAATTCCATTGGAATGTAGGCAACAGAAGAGCACATGTCATTCCATTTATAAGTCTATCTCATTCCAGCCCTGAGTTGAAAGATTTTACTAATCTTAGAAGCAACTAAAAACATTTTTATTTAATTAAAATGCATATCCTTTTAACTATTTAGTAGAAAGAGTAATTTACTATTAAGTCTATGAAACCATTTCTTTTTCCTTTAATAGAGATTCATGGATGCAATGAACAGAAACCCACCAACGACAAATTTCTGCTTACCAGTGTTCTTAGGTCCTCATTGTAATCTCTGACAACGAAAAACAACTTCAGATTTTTCTCAGCAATAAAGACAGTGAGAAACAGTTACCTCTGAAGTCAAGAATGCTGAAAATGGAGACTTTGATAGTTTATCTAGTAGATTTAAACATTTTCAAAATAACTGACCCAAAAGGCAGTGTGTGCTATTCAAGTTCTTTTGAGGAGTTTTTAAAATCAAGGCCAGTGGGTTAGTAAACTCTTGATTCAGCAATGCTTGGTACTATCAACCAGTAAATTAAGAATGGCAGAGAACTTATGTCGGGATGTTTAACTGGTTCTCCAGGCACATTATTTATTATGGTATTTATTATCTAAAATGTGTTGGAATTAAGGTCAGTTATCTAGAGTGAAGGAGCAAAATTCCCTTTAGTTTATTTTCAAAAGCTTGTTTCTATTCCTCACTGCTCCCACAGGCTGGGGAGGTAGGCAGGACGAGAGATTAAATACTGTTCTAATTAGTCAGCTGATGAAACACCTGCTATTCAACTTGAGCAACTTTCTTCTCCTACCCCAGAAATAAATCATTACTCACTGTATCCACCACAACAAATACCTCTCCCTCCCTTTCCTCACTCTACACCACTCTCTCCTGCTCTTCAAAACATGACCACTCTTCTCTAAGTACCTTAGACGGATGGAAAGCTGGGGCTGTAAGGGACCCTAGAGGTCATCTAGTCCAAGCCATTGCCCCTGCCTGCCCCCATGCTGAGAGTACCTCCATCTGGGGCACGGACTTGCAGCTTTGTGAAACTAACGCCTGTTATTCTCCCTGCTCTCTCCTTTGTCCCTACAGCGCCATGGCTACTTATTCTGCCACATGTGCCAACAATAGCCCTGCACAGGGCATCAACATGGCCAACAGCATTGCCAACCTGAGACTGAAGGCCAAGGAATATAGTTTACAGAGGAACCAGGTGCCAACAGTCAACTGAGGAAAAAAATTATTAAACAGGCCTAAGAAGAAATCAAAAACCATAAGACACCTATCCCGCTCTGTTATTTCTTCATCTGCTGGGGGAGAAAAGTAAATTACAAACAAACAAACAAACAAAAAACAGAACTAAAATATTGGGACCATGGCAGAGAAAAGCAGGAGAGGAGCAAAATGAAAATTAGTTAACAAATGTTCCTCCTCCCTCTGGGATACCACCACCACTTGTTTCTGTGTGTGTTTATTTTGTTTTTCTTTCTATTCATGCTTTGCTTAATATACTCCAGGCTTCTTCAGCTAGGTTCAGCCCACCCAACCCCATGATTGTATGAAGTTTTTAAAAAAACTACAGCAGCCAAAGAAACCATATATACATTCAGAATGATTGCCTCTACTCTCCTCATTGACTTGTTTGAACCTCAGTGCCTTACCCTGTCCTCTTCCCAGTTCTCTTGATAGAAGCTCTAGGAGCTTTTGAAAAGCCAAAGTCTTTCTGAAGAATCTGTGCCAGACAGACATAATTCCCTTTCTCATTGTCTCCATCTTTGTTGGTCATGGTAAGGTTTTTCCATCAGCCTCTGAAAAAACAGTTGTGCACATCTGGTCACTGGACTGTCAGATCCAATGTAATTGGCTGTGTCTGGCTAATTCTAAGCACTAAGGTGTACATCTAAGCTATAGATTTAAGCTTGAAGCTATAGATTATATCACTATCACCACCACCCCTCACCATATGCAATCAATCAATCAATCAATCAATCAATCAATCAATCATCTTAAAGATATTTGTTGTCTTTGAATGATTTGCTGTCACAGACTATTTGGTAGAAGAAATATTTTTCACCTGAGAGAGGAAGAGAAATTTCTCTAGTAACACTAAGAGTGAGTCGTAAAAGGCATGCCCACATCTCTTTCGTGCCTTAAGGATAGTGAGATGCACAGTTATATATATACTGTATATATTTATATATTTATATATATATTTCATATATATATATATAATATTGCAAGCTTCAGTTTGCAATTTCCCAAACAGTACAAAAAGCAAATTATACACCATCACCACTGTTCTTATCTCTATAGTGATGAGACATTAATTAGGGATCTTGCTGCTTTTCTTTTTCTACACAAAATTTTCATTAAAGCCACAGAATAATTGATAGAGCAGCTGTTTTAGAACAGGTCTCATTTTCACATTAGGCCTTTAAATGGATTAGAAACTATTTGAGGCTATAAAAAATGTCCTTGAGTTTGGAGCCTGAGCTCTGGTGAAATGCTGATACATCTGATCTATCATGGGAATTGCAGTTAGAGAGAGGAGGGAAAACCATTTAGTCATCTACCCTTTCTTCACTCAGCAGGAATATGAAAGACACATGTTTAAGAGGAATACCTAAAGGTTTTTCTAAATTCCAACATTTAAAAGGCAATTGTGGGCTATTTTTATTTTTTAATATTTTGAAATAAAGTTTAGTGTCTAGGGCTGGGAGCCAGGACTGATCTTTCATTTCTTTTTCTTTGTTCCCAGCCATGCTTTTGTAACTTGCCAGGTGGACTTGATCAACTACATTACCATGCTGTGCCTCAGTTTACCCATTTGTAAAATGGGATTAACAATACTTACCTACCTCACAGGGGTGTTGTGAGGCTCTATTCATTTGCTCCTTTATTCTTTCCTGTATTCTCTGTATGTCCAGCACTTTGTAGCCATGGGAGGAAAGGGACTATAAAAGTGTACAGTGTTAATGGAATGATACGGTACCTGAAAGCCTTGTTTTCTAGTAAGAAAATGCTACCTTGCTGTACATACTTATAACCTTGTATTTGGAAATGAGAAATAGGTTTATATTTTCAGATCTCTCAAAAATCACATCATTTGACCAAAGAATAATTTAAGACACATAGAACAGAATTTTTTTTAATTTATATTTTCATCCTGACCAGCTTAGTTCTAATAATTTCTAGTTGTGAGTGATTAAAAAACTTTGGATCAATTTTGGTCAAATATGGCAACTTTGTAGTCTGAGTGACAGGCAAGGATTTTTGGGTTTAAGATGCACTTTTAGCACACATTTGTATTTCCCTTGGCATATCAGATTGAGCTAATGGTGATGTTATTTCAGTCTAACAGCCACCAATCTGAAATTGTATTTCAAATGTTGATTCTGTAGTTCTTTAAATAATAATGAAGCTCATCTTATACATTTTGCTTTCACCAATTGATTCCTTCTTCTTTTAACCCACTATTAAAGTATTTCTTACTGAATGGTTCGTGTAGGCTTGCTGAACAGCATGCATTACTTGCTTCCTGAAGAGCTCCTCCATTCATCCTTTTGTCCCACTAGTTGCTGTGGATTTTCAAGTTTTGAAGGAACAGTACATCCCAACAGACTGACACATTCTAAGTGAAATGAGTATAATCCAAGAAATTGATGAACTTTGGAGGTTTGGAGTTTGGAGAGAATGGCTAAGAAGATTTGAATTATAGGGAGGGAACAGAAATCATACATGAAAAGGTTTTATTGAGAAGGGAAAAACCTTAGATAGAGGGACATGTGAAACAAAATCATTTGAAATTTTGATTCAGACATCCATTTCCAGTGGCAAACAGCAAAGCCGGAACCCACAAACCCAAATGATCAGTGAAATTGGGTGGTTTTATCCAATGTCTCAGGCAAACAATGTCTGGGAATATCTTAGAGTAACTGGTGCTGGTCAGCCAAAGAAACATTCACTGCCAGTGAACCAACACCATAAGCATGTATTATCTAAGCACTTGATCAAGAAGTACACATGTTGTACAAGCTCTCAATTTTGTTCATTTACTATCAATTTTTTAAAATACAAGTTTGGTATGTGATTTGGAAAAGAAATCTTCTGGATCTTAAGCCAGTTGTCAGTTGAGGGCCTCAGGGCCACAAACGTCAAGACACATCTCTGTTCTTCACCATCGTGATACTCCAGATACCAGATACAGGTGAATACATAGGAACTATCTGCCTGTGTCCTCAATCTCCCTCCAAACAAGATGCTGATTTGTAGGGTACTTGGCAGGTTAAATTAAACCAGAAGAGGTGACTTAATAAAAAAGGGAATGACATTTAGGGTATAAAGATCTCATAAGAAATGTAATATGTAAATTATATCTTGCTTTATGTTGTAAAATATACATTGTTTGCGCTAGAATAGAAATGATTTCTTTTCAATAAAAAGAAAGGATACTACCATGTCTTTTGCTATATACACTTGAGCCTGCTGATTCTCTTCTCTTTGAACTTCGAAAACACAGATCTGCTAGAATCTGAGATTACATGCAGAAGAGTGAAGGTAAGAAGGGCTCATAGACAAGAGAACTATATCCGAGTGTGATATTATTTTCTATAAAACAGGAAAATAATCTATTTTTCCTCAGAAACAAAGACAACAGTAGGAAGAAGAGGGGACACAACTATTATAATAGATGAGAATAGAGTGGAACTTTTATGAGAGTTTAGCATTATTAAAATCAGTACCTTTAACATTCACAATACCGTCCAGTAAGGATCTGTACAGGTGAGAAACAGGTGATGGCTTTTCAAATGAGGGTGTGGAGAAGTAGGAGTGAAGGCAGGGATATAGGAATGAGGAATTTGTGTTCAAAGATATATGGCAAGATGGGCCTGAATGAGATGGCGAGTTAATTTTAAAGTTGAATGGAAGATACTAGAGATGCAAGTTGAGGCTTAATCTTGCAGGGTACTACACGTCAAATATGTTTGGACTTTTCCTCAGGCCACAGAGATCCACTGAAGGCTTTTCAGCATTAAAAAAAGCCATGTGAAAAAATGCTACTTTAGCAGGATCAAAAGAATGAAGGTAAACTAGAACAGAACAGGAACTGGAAGCAGATCAGATAGAAGTTGCTGTGAGAGGAACAAAAAAGAAAGGACGATTAGAAAACATCTTGCAAGGAAAGAATCACTGGGACTTTATAGCAGGAAAAAGAGAATGGAGTCAAAGGTAATATTGGTTTAAAACCTGGGGACTGGGAAAATAAATCACTGACAAAACTGACAAAATCTACCCAAAATGGGAAAGACTCAGCTACAGAAGATAAACACAGTTTTTGTTGTATTATTGAAGCTGAAAATTCAAAGGTAAGCATCCAGTAAGTGAAGACATAAAAATGGGACTTGGTACCAAAGTCAAAGATGGAGATATAAGTTTGAAATTAATATTTAAGGAGGTGATACTTAGAGGTACAATAACAAATGGGTTCATTGAAATGAGAGAGTGCCATTATGACTCAAATAATTATTCCCAGTAAATGACTTTTGAAAGTAGTTTTAGCCAGGGAGGAAGATTATACTTTGAAGAACATCTCTAGCTGGAGAAATGGCTAATAAAGTCTATTTAAAAGAAGCTGTTTAAAAAATAGGAGGAGATTTAATCTTCTTTATTATTCCAGAGTTAAGAGAGGTTTTCAATAAGAGGGGAATGTTTGATATATTCAAATGCTATAGAGAAGGCCAGCTAATTGGGAATGGAGGAAAAGCCATTGGATTCATGACTTTTGAAAGTACAGTTTACCTGAGTGCTGGAGGAGGAAGGTTGATTTAGCAAGTTATGGTAGGAATAAATGCTTTTAAAAAATGGAACCACTTGCATGGCATTATAAGCCTATTAATAAGGATTCTTTCATTTGCAGGCAGCAGAAACATCAAACTAGTCAAATTTATAAAGAGGCTTTATTTGAAGGACAGTTCATGCAGCCGAGACATGCTGCCAGAGCTGGGACAGCCCCAGGGATCCTAGACCCTGGAACAAAACCTGTACCTGTTTTCGTCAAGTTGGGCTGCTCTAACAAGATACCATAGTCTGGTAGCTTTAAAAACACACAGTTATTTCTCACAGTTCTGGAGGCTGGGAAATCCAAGATCAGGATGCTGGCATATTCTGTATCTGGTGAGAACCCTCTTCCTGAGACAGCCATCTTCTTGTGGCTTTACATGGCAAAAAGAGTGAGCTCTAGTTTCTTTCTCTTGTAACGACGCCAATTCCACAATGGTGGCTCCACTCTCATGACCTCAGCTAAACCTAATTACCCCCAAAGACACTACCTACTAGCAATATCCGATTGGGGGTTAAAGTTCCAACATATGAATTTAGAGGGTACACAAACATGCAGTCCTTTTAAAGTAAGAATGTTAGTCTGTTCTCACACTGCTAGTAAAGATAGACCTGAGACTGGGTAATTTATGAAGGAGAGAAGTTTAGTGACCTCACAGTTCCACAGGGTGGGGAAGGCCTCACAATCATGGCAGAAGTCAAAGGAAGAGCAAAGGGGTATGTTACATGGCGTCAAGCAAAAGAGCTTGTGCAGGGGAGCTCCCATTTATAAAACCATCAGATCTTGTGAGACTTATTTACTACCATGAGAATAGTATGGAGGAGACCGCACACATGATTCAGTTATCTCCACCTGGTCCTGGCCTCGGCAAGTGGGGATTATTACAATTTGAGGTGAGACTTGTGTGAGGACATAGCCAAACCATGTCATTCCACCCCTGGTCCCCTCTAAATCTCATGTCCTCACATTTCAAAACCAGTCCTGCCTTCCCAACAGTCCCCCAAAGTCTTAACTCCTTTCAGCATTAACTCAAAAGTTCAAGTCCAAAATCTCATCTTAGACAAGGCAAGTCCCTTCCACCTATGAGCCTGTAAAATCGAAAGGAAGTTAGTAACTTTGTAGATACAATGGGGGTACAGGCATTGGGTAAATACACCTGTTCCAAAAGGGAGAAATTGGCCATAATGAAGGGGCTACAGACCCCATGTGAGTCTGCAATCCAGCAGCACAGTTAAATCTTAAAGCTTCAAAATGACCTCCTTTTATTCCATGTCTCACATCCAGGGCATGTTGATGGAAGAGGTGGGCTCCCATGGCCTTGGTCAGCTCCACCCCTGTGGCTTTTCAGGCTACAGTGCCCCTCCTGGTTGCTTTTTCACAGGCTGTTCCTGAGTGTCTGTGGCTTTTCCAAGAGCACAGTGCAAGCTGTCAGTGGATCTACCATTCTGGGGTCTGGAGGATTGTGGTGCTCTTCTTACAGTTCCACTAGGCAGTGCCCCACTCTGTGTGAGGGCTCTCACCCCACATTTCCCTTCTGCACTGCCCTAGCAGAGGTTCTCCATGAGGGCTCTGCCCTTGCAGCTCACCTCTGTCTGGACGTCCGGGCATTTCCATACATCCTCTGAAATCTACGTGGAGGTTCTCAAACCTCAATTCTTGACTTCTGTGCATCTGCAGGCTCACCACCACATGGAAGCTGCCAAGCCTTGGGGTTTGCACCCCTGAAGTCACAGCCCAAGCTGTATCTTGGTCTCTTTTAGCCATGGCTGGAGTAGCTGGGATGCAGGTCACTAAGTCCCTAGGCTGTACACAGCAAAGGGGCCCTGGGCCCAGCCCATAATACTGTTTTTTCCTTCTAGGCCTCCAGGCCTGTGATGGGCAGGGCTGCTGTGAAGGTCTCTGACATGCCCTGGAGATGCTTTCTCCATTGTCTTTGTGATTAACATTTGTCTCCTTGTTATTTATGCAAATTGCTACAGCCAGCTTGAATTTCTCCTTAGAAAATGGGTTTTTCTTTTCTATTGCATCATCAGCCTGCAAAGTTTTCAAACTTTTATACTCTGCTTCCTCTTGAACACTTTGCTGCTTAGAAAATTGCTTTTGCCAGATGCCCTAAATCATTTCTTTCAAGTTCAAATTTCCAAAAATCTCTAGAGCAGGGGCAAAATGCCACCAGCCTCTTTGCTAAAACATAGCAAGAGTCACCTTTGCTCCAGTTCCCAACAAGTTCCTCATCTCCATCTGAGACCATCTCAGCCTGGACTACATTGTCCACATCATTCACTATCAGCATTTTGATCAAAGCCATCCAACAAGTCTCTAGGAAGTTGCAAACTTTCCCGCATCTTCCTGTCTTCTGAGCCCTCCAAACTGTTGTAACTGCTGTCTGTTACCTAGTTCCAAAGTTGCTTTCACATTTTTGGGTATTTTTACAGCAACAGCTCACTCTACTGGTACCAATTTACTGCATTAGTCTCTTCTCACATTGCTAATAAAGACATATCCAAGACTGGGTAATTTATAAAGGAAAGAGGCTTAGTGGGGCTCACAATTCTACATGGCTGGAGAGGCCTCACAATCATGGTGGAAGGCGAAGAAAGAGCAAAGGTATGTCTTACATGGTGGCAGGCAAAAGAGCTTGTGAAGGGGAACTCCTGTTCTTAAAACCATCAGATCTCATGAGACTTATTCACTACCACGAGAGCAGTATGGTGGAAACCACCTACATGATTCAATTATCTCCATTTGGTCCCATTTGGGATTCAATTATCTCCATTTGGTTGGTGAGGACACAACCAAATCATAGCAGTAACTCCTTACCCTTCTATCAGGCAAGGCCCATATGCCATGCCCTGAGCCTCACCTATATTCCTCTGACTGTGTGCCTCCCCTGAGAAAAGAGTTTATGGAGCCACCTGCATGTGCCCACCTGGAGCCTACATCCACAGTTCTTGACCACACTCCAGGTACTTGAGATTTGGAATTCCCTAAACAAGTGATCCCAAACCCACTCTTAGGGCCTGAACAGGCCTCTTCTTGTGGTTCATATATCATTGAGGGGTAGTCAAAAGGCTACTTTTGGTGGAGGTGAAAGTGTGAAGGTAGACCTGGGATATGTATGCTATAGTTTCCACACACACACACACACACACACACACACACACACACACACACACACACGTCCACTTTTGGTGCACGATGGGGCTGGGGTGAGGAGAGAAATGGGAAGGCTACAGGCTGGGGCCAAGGTCTAACTCCCTTCTCCACCACTGCCATGTTCTGGAAAGAAACTCCAAATAGTATGAGAATCCTAACAGCAAACCTGGCTGTTCAAGTCATTATGAAGGTATGTTTGTTGTAGTAGGAGACTAGAACACACTGTAACAATCTGTTAGCTTGATTTATACATAAATATATGGATATAAATATGCAGACCTTCCATTTCTACTCTTGCCCTGAGCACAAGACTGGACAAGGGCTCCCCACTCCAGCATTCTTTCTATTTCCATCTCTTATTTTGGCCTCTTACTTTCTCTTATCTTAATTCTTTCCAACTAATCGGCCTTTGAGCAGACAAATAGTATGGGTAGTGGCAGCTTGAGATTCACATTCTAATGAGGGGCAAAGAATCTTCCATGCTGGTTCTAAGCAGAACAATCTAGGGGAAAGATTCTGGTTGGCCTGGCTGGCGTTATGTGGCTGTCTGAATCAGCACTGTAGTCAGGGGGTGGGGGATCCTCTTATTGACCAGACTGCTTTATGAAGGACACTCTGATACGCAGATCCCTGAGTACCACAGGGAAATAGTCATGGAGCAGGATCAGCCTTCTATAAGAAGGGAAGTGCTATACTGGAAGGAAAGGGACAACAGACTGACAAAAGCAGCAGAGATGCAATTCCATTCCATGCCGGGAGCCCCAGGACACACACCACTTTCTTCCCATTCATAGTGCCTCCGCTTAACATGATGCCAAAAACTCTCAAGAACACTTATCTCAGAACTCTGAGGCACCCATATTTGTCAGTTAGATCTGTAGGTCTAACTTATGATCCTGTCATCTATAGCTAAGGTATTTTAACCATTCCTAATGGGTGTGGAGAAGAGAGGCTAACAACAGTAAAATTTTCTTTTAAGGAAGATTAAAGGGGAAGATATATATATATATATATAGATATCTATATATATATAGTGTTCACTTGTCTGTAGCATATGACAC
Organism: Macaca nemestrina; assembly: GCF_043159975.1. NCBI lineage: Eukaryota > Metazoa > Chordata > Mammalia > Primates > Cercopithecidae > Macaca > Macaca nemestrina. The sequence goes on from NC_092125.1 coordinate 28,608,913, forward strand.
CAGGAACACAGAGGACTCAATCCCTTGACAATAAAGTGGTTTCATTGGCCAGTCTATCCAGCGCACACATCTGCCTACTTTACCCTTTGTTCCCCATGCATGCCCAGGCCTGGGAAACAGGCACTGCTCTATTATCCCCATGGATGAGTGACATACATGCTTTTAGATCTGGCTTGGCTGCTTTTTGATTCAATTTCTGGAGATTCCATAACTAGACACTAATATTGTTGAGTCAGAAATATTGTTGAGTTATATACTTGAGTCTGAACCTATCCCAACCCCACTTTGTTTCTTCTTCTTCTTTTTTTTTTTTTTTTTTTTTTTTTTTCTTGACAGGACTCAGTGGTCTGCTCATTCCTAGGACCTCAATTTAAAGGTTTCATTCTAATCTTCTGCCTTTGGATAGAATGATACAAGAGTTTTGGGCAGAGATAATCTGTCCTTGTCAGGCAAGATCCCAGCAGATTATAATTTACAGTGGGAGGGGGAGTGGAGTCCTGGCCTGTGGGGAGCAAGGACAGCAGGAAGGCATTGGGAAGGGGCTGAGGAAAGAAGATTTGCAGTCATTTCTCTAGCTCCTTTTAAGCCTCAATACTTTTCACTGTGTTTCACAATTCCTGGCTTTGTTTGAAAAGGAGAAAATGTTTCTACCATTTGGCAGATTCGGACCCTCGGTATGACACTCAGGAGTCTTGGGCAGCTGGTCTCAAATTGAGATCCTCCAGCTCTTCAAACTACCACAGGTCATCTAGGTCTAGATTTGAAGGCATGCACTTAATAACACTCCACTTTCATCTATCCATTTTTACATTTCTGTTCAGGTACACTTCAACTGTAAGTGGCAGCAACCCAACTCAAATTAGGCTAAGATAGTCAATCAGAATATTTATTAGATGGATGAGATGTGGTCACAGGATGAAAGGGGGATTTATAAGAATCAGAGTAACTCCGAGAACCTCAGGTCCTGGAACCAAGACTTGATGTCACCAGGACTCCATCTCCCACCTCTGCAGGCAAGTTTTCTCCTTGTAGTAGGGAAAGGGACTGCTTGAAGGTACAGACTTACCTCCATTTAGCTTTGGAAGAAGGATCTTAGAAACAAGCTGCTATTATAGAAATCCCAAGGGAGAATTCTGTTGTCCTACCTTGGTGTATGTAACACTCATGAGTCAATCATTGTGCCTTGGGGGTGCAGGTGTACTGAGTAGCCAGACCAGCATTGCCTGCCTGTCTAAGACACCACTTGGGTGCCAGTGCAACTCTTCTTGTCCCCACTTGTAGCCCAGTCATTACTGCAGTGCCCAGTCTCCACGATATTTCCACCAGCCTTGAAGATAGAACTTCAACTAAACCAATAGATAAATGCTCCCCAATTTTAATCTATGTGCATACAGTTATTGACCATCAGTCACCATAGAAATGGTGGCCACCTTGATCATGCGTGCTTTTTACCTGTATTCTCTCAACCCCTCGTTCCTGCTCTGTGGGATCATTTTCCAAGTAAACTTCCTGCATTATCAGCCATTACCTCCAACTCCACTTTTTGGAGGGGGGCTCTCAGGCTGCATTCTTATCAAAACTATGAGGACTGGGTAGTGGAGATCTGTTGTTATCAGAAGATAGACAAGGAAATGAAATGTAGGCAGACAAAAATAGCACAGGTACACCAGAGAAAGGAAGAAGAAAGAGAGCACTTTTGATTGCAAATTGTTTTTAGCTCAATTGGTATTACTTATTTCTTCTTACTAATGTTGGCAAACATTCGCTGCAAATACTTCAATTAAAACTATAACAACTTCTTTCCTCTCTCCTGTGGAAGAAAGAATTAGCATTTTAGTAAAGTCCATTTGCTCTTCCTTCTGGGCACACAGGTAGATTTCATTTCTCAGCATCTCTTACAGGTAGATCTGGTCTCATGACTAATTCCTAGCCAATGGAATGTGAGCATTAATGGTATTTGACAATTTCAGTCCTGACTCAGACCTCCCATTTGCTCTTCTTGCTATTTATTCCATCTGGCTGACTGAGATGACAACTTCTGATTAACTTTGGAAGCCACATTTTAAAGATAGTAAAGTAACAGTCAGCCTGGACCCAGAAAAGTGACTGCATAAAGAAACACTGCAACCCTCACTGACCTGGAACCATCCTGAAGTGTTATACAACAGAGAAATAAAGTTCTATTATGTTGAACCATTACATGGCGAAGTCTATTTGTTACTGCAACTCAGCCCTACATAAAAATATCCCCTTCTTCTTTCTTTCTCCCTCCCTTCCCTCCTACCTTTCCTTCCCTTCTGCCTTTCTTCCTTCCATACGACCAGCATTTTAACATCCCTGTGGTAACTCATAGACTTCTAGTTCTCAATGAATAGGGGAAATTATTCTCCCACATTAGATATTTGAATATGTAATATACAGTCTTGTGGCACCTGGTACCCTTGGATTATAACCTAATAAAGTAAATTGAATGTTATAATAAATAAACACACTAAATAACCCTTTCAAGAAATTAATGCCTGACACTCTGGAGTTCATGGAAGATATTTCAAACTGTTATTTTAGTTATAAAAAGTCAGCATTCCTAAAAGGAAGATAGCTAGGTCGTCGACAAATCAAAGGCATCTGAGAACTATTTCCTAGAGTCACATATTTATTTGCTTAGTGTCATTCAGTTAAGCAGAGGTAAAATAAGGCTAGCAATCCTGGACAGTCAGAGAAACTCACACATGTGCACAGGAAGACATGAACAAAAATGTTCATTGCAGCATGGTTTGCAATTACAAAATATTGGAAACAAACAAAATGTCCTTCAATGGGAGAATAAACATACTGTGACATGTTCAAACAATGGAATACTATTCAGAAATAGAAAATGAAGGAAGCACAGCTACATTTATTTACTTAGAAACATAACTTTGAGGGGAGGACGTGTTGTAGAAAGATGTGCCACCCTTTATAAAAAGTTAAAAAACGCACACTCTAATAGTATGCTGTTTGCAAACATATATCTATGTAGTAAAAAAGCAAAAAAAAATCATAGAAGTGATAACTAATTTCATAAAATTTCTGAATTGATTCAGAAACAATTTCAGCAAAAGCAACTTCTGAACAAGGGGGCAGAGGATAGGATTGGGACAGGTATACTGGGTGCTTCTAATACGTTTGAAATATTTTACTTCTTAAAAATATGAGAAGAAAATATAACAAAATATTAAATTTGATAAAAGCTGGGTGGTGAGTATAACATGTTTATAGTGTTAACCTCTGTACTTTTCTGTGCTTGTTGTAGTTCAAAATTTGTTAAATGTAGAAAGAAAGAATGGGCAGGTATATTTTACAACCTCAGCAGAGGGAGATGTGGGGTTGGGGTGGGTATGTTTGTGCAATCCTTGTCGTTGCTCTAGCCAAGCAGGGAGGAGGGAAATTGTAATATATTTTTAAGAAAACTACAGAAAGTTTAGTTGCATGCAATTCAACTTGTCCAGTCAAGCTTTTAGATGTAAAAGAGTCAAAGTGTCTAGAAGACTTCTACCAAAAATGTCTCCCTTGGTTTACTACTGTACCTAAATTGACCCAAGCAGAGACTTATTCCTGCCATCACCGCACAGTTTCCAGGAGTCTCTCAAGAGGGGCATGGGCTCAACCTGTGCCTTGAGATAATTATTAACCATTTCCACAACTTCTTGGTCTTAAAGGAACTGGACATAGTTTTGATGCATGAGACGAGGCAAAAAAGAAGTACGTGTGAGGTCTGGGAGGATTCTGCTGCAGAACAGCAAGCATTAACAGGAATTCTACAGACGGGAACTTCAGGGTACAACATGATGTAATGGAAAAAACATGGACCTTGATTCCAGTTCCTGCTTAGCTGCTTACTTTCAGTGTAATCTTGGGCAAGTTGCTTATCCCCTGAGCCTTTTTTCTTTTGTAAAATGATACCTACATCAGAGATTAGTGGCAAAATTAAAGAAGACAACATACATGAAACATTAACACAGTACCTGTGTCACACTTGAGGTTCCCTTTTCCTTCCATACTATCAAACGACAACTCAGATACATTGGCAAGAGTCCTGGGCTGCAGATTAGGAGGCTCAGGTTGTCCGTGTGGCATTACAGCAAAAGAAATTCAAAGACAAGGGCAATGTGGCAGTGAGAAGAGGGAGAAAACTGCAGAAAGGAAAAGAGGGAGTACATGGAATATCTGTGACTGCTCTGCTCTTTCCAGAAGTATATACAACATGCTTTCCCTGTTGCTTAGCTACACAAAGTTGAGGGTTTGAGTTTCTTCCCCCTTACATATAAAAACGGCACTCAGAAGTTTAGAAACCCCTTTTCCCAGCACAATGGAAAGTCTACAGAACAGTAACTGAGAGGACTTCTGAAGAATTTCTTTTTCCTCTAACAAAATAACTATTTTCTCGTAACAAAATAGCCTAGTCCCAAAGCAGTAGAGTGCAGAGTTAATTTTTGAGTGAATAAAAATCCCTGGAAGTCTTTTGCTTAAATCCCCTCTTCCTGCTGTTTGTGCAGTGCCCCTTCTTGTCAGGGATGAAGCGTTAGAAGCCAGTTAGTTACGGAGAACTTTTCTTCATCCAGGGGAGCAGTCCCTAATTCTCTTGACCTACTCAATCCCACCCTTCCTGGCTCCAGGTGAGTTTTCAAAGGGCCTACTTGAAGTTAATGCTTGGTTTTCCGTCAGTAAGGCAGAAAGCAGGCATCGCAGGCCTATGAATGAATACAGAATTGTCCTCTGAGCCCCAGAAAACCAATTATCTGCGCTGGCTCCCATAAGCCCCTGCTGTGTGTACCTCTAGGTACCTAACTCAGCTTTTGCCATCTCAGGGAAAGAATGCATCTCCTTCTCCACTTCACCCCAACACCAAATAAATTGCTGGTGGTCAGATGGAATTTTAACATTTTGCAAATATGCTGTTGACAGGAGATATGTAAAATGCAAAGATAGAATTTTGAACATAAAAGTGTGAGAAAATATACATCAGATGAATACTAGGCAAAAGAAATCTGGTCTCCCCACATCAATAACAGATAATGTGGATATTAATGCAAAGATCACTGTTAGGGATCAGGAAGATCATTAGATAATGATAAAAAGACAAAATTGTTCAACATGAAGCTGTAACAATTTTAGATAACACCTAACAACACTTAGTAACAGAGCTTTAAGATTTATAAAGGATAAATCAATAGAATCACAAAAAGGAATTTATAAATCCACAACAACAGCTGGAAATTTTAACATACCTCTGTCAGTAAATGATAAAGATTTAAAATTAGAAAGGTCATAGAAGAATTAAATAAGACCATTAACAAGCATAATCTTTATAAATATTTATAATATAATTTTAAATATCAAAGAACTCATTTTTATTGTAATTAAATAAAATTAACAAAAGAAATACGATGGGGTAAACATCATGGCCCATGTTTGAAAAGTCATAGACAGTAGAAAGAATTACAGAATAGGAGAGCCAGGAAGATATTTCAACATTTTAAGGAAGGGCGATAACAGGCATTATACCTATTATGTATGTATACAGGGACAAGCTCTACACCCAGTCTAAGGTTTGGTTGACTTGGCCTCTGGGTATATCAGAGCAACCCTATTTTTTATCCCACTGTATTGAGTTCAGGAATGTACCCGGACTGGGCTCATGTTGGTCTACCCAGACTGAGGGAGATGCCTGAATGTACTATATCAAACTGTACCCAGTAATCATATAGTATATTGTATAGTAGTAAGTTTGATTATCTCAAGCATATATGCATACCAACCTATGCTCAGTGCTCAGACCTGCTCTGTTTTTTTGTTTTTTTGTTTTTTTTTTTTTTTTGAGATGGAGTTTCACTCTTGTTGCCCAAGCTGGAATGCAATGGTACAATCTTGGCTTACTGCCACCTCCGTCTCCCAGGTTCAAGCAATTCTCCTGCCTCAGCCTCCTGAGTAGTTGGGATTACAGGCGTGCACCACTATGCCCTGTAATTTTTTTGTATTTTTAGTAGAAACGGGGTTTCACCATGTTAGCCAGGCTGGTCTCAAACTCTTGACCTCAGGTGATCTGCCTGTCTCAGCCACCCAAAGTGCTGGGATTACAGGTGTGAGTCACTGCACCCAGCCTCTGGTTTTATATATGATAGCCTGAAAAGGCATAGCAGCTAGGCTACCTGAAGACTGATGTGACTATCATTCACTTGGATGTTGTAATCTACAAATGTACAGGATTTAGGGTATGGAAACTTACCCATCCTTCTGTCCTGGAATATGTGCTGGGTATCCTAACAGCACTTTATTTAAAGATCTTTTAGAAAAATGAATCCAGATTTTTTTACTGATGTGATGTCTGTGTTTGTTTTTTTGGTCAATCCAAGCCCCCTATTAAAATTTGTTGTCATGTTTGATTTTGCTTCCCAGAAAACAATTGAGTGGATGGTTTTTGAGTAAAAAAAGTTGGGGGTTGGGGGAGGAGATAATATGGACACAAGGGGGTAGAATGTGTTCACTATGTTTTTTAAGTCAGAAGAATTAGTAAACTGATAGATTAGGAAATTCTAAAAACACTTGCTCATCTTCATTTTTGGAGGCCTTAAAAAAATGAGGAAATTTATTATGGTGGGGCTTTTGTACTCTTTTACTTGATGGCTTTATCCTTAGGCTGGTAGCTAGAAAGCTGAAAATGTCCAAGAAGATTTTGAGTAAGTTCCTCATTTCTCAACAGGAAAAAATAGACAAATATGAGACAGATGATTATATTGTACAAATGAATAAAAATTTTTACTGTCTGCATAATCGTGCCCAAAGTTCATGCTTATTCATTAACATACTTGAAGACTTTGTTTTAGGTACATTTTTACTCAATATTTTAATCAATTACTTCTGTAAAGGTAAAAAAATTCTATTACTTACAAAAATAGTGAAAAATCTCGTGATTCAAGTGCATTATTTTTTAAAGACTTGACCCAAAAGTGAGCCAAAGTAACCTGGCATATCTGACCCAAAGTAACTTGGGTCACTTTGACCCAACTGTTGAAAAAATAATTAATGCACTTGAATCATAAGATTCATTTGAGATGGCCCTCATTTTAAATAGATGTTAGATAATGGGTTAGTGGGCTCCTAATTCCAGGAGAAATGAAACGCTATTGAAGCAACATTCTTCACTAGTTTTAATTTCCACTACACACCCATTAGAATGGCTAAAATTACGGAGATTAACAAAAACAAATATTGGCAAAGGTATAGAACAACTAGAAATCTTTAACATTGCTTGTGGGAATTAAAATTTATATAATCACGTGGAAAGCAGTTTGTCAGTTTCTTACCCAGCTGAAAACACAGTTGTCATTAAACCAAATTATATTCCTATGTATTTCTCCAAGAGAAATGAAAACATTCTTTTATATAGAGACTTAAACACAAATGTTTATAGCAATTTTATTCATAATAGTAGCAAATGGAAACAACCTAAATGGCCACAACAGGTGAGTGGGTAGACATTTGTGGTATATGCATAAAATAGAATATTGCATGACAATAAGAAGGATCAAATCACTGATGCAGGCAACAACATGGATATATCTCAAAAACAGGTTGAGTGCAGGAAGATAAAGCAAAGAAGTGTATATATTTAATTCCATTATGTGAGACTCTAGAAAGGAAAAATCTATAGGAGCAGAAAGAAGTCCAGTTGGTTGCCTAGGGCTTGGGTTGGGGAAATTGACTGGGAAGGTCATCAGGAATCTATCTGAGCTAATGGAATTGTCCCCTGTCATGGTTGGCATGGTGGTTACATGACTATATACATTTGTTAAAGCTTATTATTAAACTGTACTCATGAAATATGTACATTTTATTTTATGTAAATTATGCCTCAATACAGTTGATTAAAACAGGATAATTGTATAAATCTACAAAAAAGTAGACAGACCAACAAAGTATGTAGTAATGGAAACAGAAGCTCCATGAATGCAATAGATTGAGCTGCAAAGTAATAAACTGTTGGCATATGTCGATTAATTCAATCAATTGGACATCCACACCCAAACAAAATTCCCACTATGACTTCAGAGAGTATCATATATGCAGACCTGCCCTTGAGGCCTAAAGAATATTGGCTAACATCAGACAACAAGAACTGATAATCATTATTATATTAGTTATTATATTTGATAACATATATACTTCTCTTGGTGAATAACATTAATGTATCTCTATGTTTACATCAAATTTTCTATAGTCGTTTATTGGAAAACAATAATTTCAATACCAAATACAAACTGAGGAAGATTTTTCAATGGAGATAATGTGCTTATATTTCACATGAATATGAACTATCTTGCCAAGTAAGGTCTCACTGTACATCCCAGAATGACTATTATATGGAAAAAATAGTCTTTAAGAATTAAAAAAGATAGACATCATAGAATGGAATATAAAAGCTAGAAGATAATTAAGATAAAAATCACAGACTGACCTCTACTTGTTCTGTTAAAATTTTCTCTGCAAAGAGACACATGTTTGGTGAGTTCTAGGGGCAAGCCTCAAATTTTAGAGCAGCAAAGATCTAAAATTGACATCTTAACATCACAACTAAAAGAAATAGAGAAGCAAGGGCAAACACATTCAAAAGCTAGCAGAAGGCAAGAAATAACTAAGATTAGAGCAGAAATGAAGGAGATAGAGACACAATAAAATCCTTCAAAAAAATCAATGAATCCCGGAGCTGGTTTTTTGAAAAGATCAACAAAATTGATTGACCACTAGCAAGACTAATAAAGAAGAAAAGAGAGAAGAATGAAATAGACACAATCAAAAATGATAAAGGGGATATCACCACTGACCCCACAGAAATACAAACTACCATCAGAGAATACCATAAACACTTCTATGCAAATAAACTAGAAAACCTAGAAGAAATGGATAAATTCCTGGACACATACACTCTCCTAAGACTAAACTAGGAAGAAATTGACTCCCTGAATAGACTAGTAACTGGCTCTGAAATTGAGGCAATAATTAATAGCCTACCAACCAAAAAAAGTCCAGGACCACATGGATTCACAGCTGAATTCTACCAGAGGTACAAGGAGGAGCTGATACCATTCCTTCTGAAATTAGTCCAATCAATAGAAAATGAGGGAATCATCCATAACTCATTTTATGAGGCCAACATCAGCCTGATACCAAAGCCTGGGAGAGACACAACAAAAAAAGAGAATTTTAGACCAATATCCCTGATGAACATCGATGCAAAAATCCTCAATAAAATACTGGCAAACCAAATCCAGCAGCACATCAAAAAGCTTATCCACCATGATCAAGTGGGCTTCATCCCTGGAATGCAAGGCTGGTTCAATATATGCAAATCAATAAATGTAATCCAGCATATAAACAGAACCAAAGACAAAAAACACATGATTATCTCAAAAGATGCAGAAAAGGCCTTTGACAAAATTCAATGGCCCTTCATGCTAAAAACTCTCAATAAATTCGGTATTGATGGAATGTATCTCAAAATAATAAGAGCTATTTATGACAAACCCATACTCAATATCATACTGAAAGGGCAAAAACTGGAAGCATTCCCTCTGAAAACTGGCACAAGACAGGGATGCCCTCCCTCACCACTCCTATTCAACACAGTGTTGGAGGTTCTGGCTAGGGCAATCAGGCAGGAGAAAGAAATAAAGGGTATTCAATGAAGTCAAATTGTCCCTGTTTGCAGATGACATGATTGTATATTGAGAAAACTCCACTATCTCAGCCCAAAATCTCTTTCAGCTGATAAGCAACTTCAGCAAAGTCTCAGGATACAAAATCAATGTGCAAAAATCACAAGCATTTTTATACACCAATAACAGACAAACGGAGAGCCAAATCATGAGTGAACTCCCTTTCACAATTGCTTCAAAGAGAATAAAATACCTAGGAATCCAACTTACAAGGGATGTGAAGGACCTCTTCAAGGAGAACTACAAACCACTGCTCAGTGAAATAAAAGAGGACACAAACAAATGGAAGAACAGTCCATGCTCATGGATAGGAAGAATCAATATGAAAATGGTCATACTGCCCAAGATAATTTATAGATTCAATGCCATCCCCATTAAGCTACCAATGACTTTCTTCACAGAATTGGAAAAAACTACTTTAAAGTTCATATGGAACCAAAAAAGAGCCCGCATTGCCAAGACAATCCTAAGCTGAAAGAACAAGGCTGGAGGCATCAGACTACCTGACTTCAAACAATACTACAAGGCTACAGTAACCAAAACAGCATGGTACTGGTACCAAAACAGAGATATAGACCAATGGAACAGAACAGAGCCCTCAGAAATAATACCACCCATCTACAGCCATCTGATCTTTGACAAATCTGACAAAAACAAGAAATGGGGAAAGGATTCCCTATTTAATAAATGGTCCTGGGAAAACTGGCTAGCCATAAGTAGAAAGCTGAAACTGGATTCCTTCCTTACACCTTATACAAAAATTAATTCAAGATGGATTAGAGACTTAAATGTTAGATCTAAAACCATAAAAACTCTAGAAGAAAATCTAGGCAATACCATTCTGGACATAGGCATGGGCAAGGACTTCATTTCTAAAACACCAAAAGCAATGGCAACAAAAGCCAAAATTGACAAATGGGATCTAATTAAACTAAAGAGCTTCTGCACAGCAAAAGAAACTACCATCAGTGTGAACAGGCAACCTACAGAATGGGAGAACATTTTTGCAATCTACTCATCTGACAAAGGGCTAATATTCAGAACCTACAAAGAACTCAAACAAATTTACAAGAAAAAAACAAACAACCCCATCAAAAAGTGGGCAAAGGATATGAACAGACACTTCTCAAAAGAAGACATTTATGCAGCCAACAGACACATGAAAAAATGCTCATCATCACTCGCCATCAGAGAAATGTAAATCAAAACCATAATGAGATACCATCTCACACCAGTTAGAATGGCGATCATTAAAAAGGCAGGAAACAACAGATGCTGGAGAGGATATGGAGAAATAGGAACACTTTTACACTGTTGGTGGGACTGTAAACTAGTTTAACCACTGTGGAAGACAGTGTGGTGATTCCTCAAGGATCTGGAACTAGAAATACCATTTGACCCAGCCATCCCATTACTGGGTATATACCCAAAGGATTATAAATCATGCTGCTATAAAGACACATGCACAAATATGTTTCTTGTGCACTGTTCACAATAGCAAAGACTTGTAACCAACCCAAATATCCATCAATGACAGACTGGATTAAGAAAATATGGCACATATATACCATGGAATACTATATAGCCATAATAAAGGATGAGTTCATGTCCTTTGTAGTGACATGGATGCAGCTGGAAACCATCATTCTCAGCAAACTATCACAAGAACAGAAAACCAAACACTGGCCGGGCGCGGTGGCTCAAGCCTGTAATCCCAGCACTTTGGGAGGCCGAGACGGGCAGATCACGAGGTCGGGAGATCGAGAGACGATCCCGGCTAACACGGTGAAACCCCGTCTCTACTAAAAAAAAAAAAATACAAAAAAAAAAAAAAAAAAAAAAAATAGCCGGGCGAGGTGGCGGGCGCCTGTAGTCCCAGCTACTCGGGAGGCTGAGGCAGGAGAATGGCGTAAACCCGGGAGGCGGAGCTTGCAGTGAGCTGAGATCCGGCCACTGCACTCCAGCCTGGGTGACAGAGCAAGACTCCGTCTCAAAAAAAAAAAAAAAAAAAAAAAAAGAAAACCAAACACTGCACGTTCTCACTCATAGGTGGGAATTGAAGAATGAGAACACTTGGACACAGGAAGGGGAACATCACACACGGGGGCCTGTTGTGGGGTCGGGGGAGGGGAGAGGGATAGCATTAGGAGATATACCTAATGTAAATGACGAGTTAATGGGTGCAGCACACCAACATGGCACATGTATACGTATGCAACAAACCTGCACATTGCACATGTACCCGAGAACATAAAGTGTAAAAAAAAGAGGATTATATATCAGACTCTATCCAGATGGAGCCTCACCTGTTTGAGTGATGAAAAAGTGACATCTACATTTCATTTTAAATTTGAATCAGATACCCATATTAGAATAATTTAAAAATACCCTTTTATACTATTCTTATATACCTACAATGCTGAGTGGCATGGCACCAACGCGAGCAAGATGCCAGCTTCTAGTTAGCTAACAAGTGCTGTTCTTTGGGTTCATTGTGGACCTTGCCATCTCCCAAGTTTCTTGGAGGTTGTAAGCCTTCTTATGACAAAATCAAACACAAAAAAGAAAAAACCCAGCATATTTTACTTGCTGTGCAGTTCTATCACATAGATTTCAGAAAAAATATCAGTGATGATGAATTTTCCTAGTTATGCTTGAGAACCTGACACACAATTTTGAGAGTGGCTTCATGTTGTGCTGCTCAGTTTAAACTAAAAATTGTCCAATTGCTAAACCAAACATACCCCAGGTTTGCCAAGAAAAATAATCTATTTTCCTATTTCCTGTGCTTCATCAGGGTACAAAACATAAAATAAGCCAAAATTCCTCCACAGTGGGCTTGCAATCTTAAAGAGACTATTATTTTCTACACAGAAAGTCAAATATTTTTTCCAGGACCATTTTTCTTGCTGACTACATTGAGCATTGAGAAATCAGTGAGAGCCTTCTTGGGAAAAATTGAATTGATAGGGGAATCTGGCTTGAGGAAACAGGAAGTGGGTTTCTATTGCTGTATATGGCCAGGAGAGAATGGGACTTCTAGACTACATTGTTGAAGGTGTGCGAATAATTCCTGGAAACAGTGACTATTTCTTTTGGTGCTTATCTAAACCAAAACAAAATTAATCCATTACTCCTCATTTAAGGACAAAGCTAGGCTAATATGGATGAATTTTTCTGAACTTTCTTTCTTTTCAAGGAAAAGGAGATCAAGTTGGGAAAGACCAATGCAACACTTCTAAAAAGTCTTTTTGTGCAAACATATTTCATCCATTAGGGTAATGTTTTCTTCAGGCTTGTCCAGGAATAAATCCCAACCTTCTCCCCTTAAGATCTGAAAGACACAGCTGATTTGTTTTCAGTTGGGGCAATGAAATGTTTAAATGGGAAACACATGTCCATTTGGTTTGGAGAGGACATGCTAGGAAGCTTCTTGTTTATGAGGCTCCCATTCAGGAATAATCTGACAGCCACAGAAAGACTAAACAAGCAACTAGCTATTAACTCCTAAATAATACCTCTTCCTGAGAAGATAGTGGATTTTAATTCCATGTAGGATACTCATTACCTAATACAAGGTTTAAAAGGCTTTTTATTTCAAAAAGGAGGAAATATTGTTTAAAAAAACCTCACTTAGTTGTTGCCCTTCTCTTTCTTGGAACACGAATCATTTGCCCTAACTGCTGTATCCAAATGCTCATGATCCCAGATTGCTGACTGTCCTAAGTAGTGTTTCCCCACAGGTATTTCTTTCTAGCATTTCTTCTACCTGAATACACTTTTCTAAATCCTAGCTCCCAAGAAAAATCAGCTGAAAAATTGGAGAAATGTGAAAAATAGTATATTCTGAGAGACATAACTCAATAAAAACATAGAAAAGTTATTGAGTCAAATGAGTCTCATAAAGTGATGCCACTTGGAGCGGAAGTTTAAGGTTCGTGTTTTTGTTACCAGGACAGGAGCACATAAGAGTGACGTGGTCACAGTGTAATCAGTTTTGCTTGTAGTTGCACCAGTGCTTTAACTATGTGCTCATGGCCTTGTGTGCTGCTAATGGTGCATCGTTCTTGTAAATAAAATTAATATTTTTATGTTTTATTGTACTAAATATTTTACACAAATTCTGTGAGTAGTGTTTCAAGAAATAATGGGTTTTGGAAGCAAAACAATTTCTTATATTAGTAATATTGACATGTGACTCTGTATGCTCCTGTTGTTAGATAGTCTGAATGCTACATTATTTAAATAACATTAATAATTTAAGCAAATAGTTTTTACATATCCATAATAATGAGTGAAGAGTGTAAAGAATGTTGGAAGTAATTTAAGAATAACTTAGGGCTTTTGAAATTCCTGAGAATTCCCAGAAATTCTCATCACTTGTTCCCTAAATCCCTAAGATTAACACCTTTGAGAATTTGGATGCTAGTACTACCTGAATTTAGGAAGAAACTTCATTCTAGAATGGAATACTGGAGCCCTGGTGTGAAGTGTCCAAGCAAAGAATGTTGAAAACATTTTGAACTTAAGAATTGGAAGAGTAGAAGTAGGCCCTCCTTCAGAAACTTGACCACTAGCTGGCCTTAAGCAAGTCACCTGGTCTCTTGAGACTCATATACAATATGGACATACTCATACTTACTGGATTGTTGATAATACCAAATAAGGTTAGGAATTCTATCCCTTTGTGTACTCTAGATAAATAAGGAGCACAAATTCAGGCAATAATCTCAAGTTATTTTTGCTAAATTTTCTGTGTCATGTATAAATTTGGGTAGGACAACAACTGGAGTTAATAATAAATGAATAAGTATTATTTATTACTTAATTATTATTATTATACACACATTTTAAAGATATCCACAATAATGAATAAAGAGTGTCAAGACTGTTATTAGTACTTCAGGGCTGACTGGAAAATTGGTAGAAAAAACTTTGTGGCCAATTCCAAGTATGTGTTCTGTCCCTGGTAAGGAGTTTTTCTGTGTACAAAAGAGGATCACGAAAGGGTGTGGTGAATGGCTGATGGACTTTGAAATCCAGGGGGGTAATTGGTGACTGCTGCCTCCAACTGGACTCCAGATTCAGTAGCCTTTCTTTGTTCAATATTGGAAAACCTTCTACCAGTCTAAAGAGAAAACACAAAGAAAAGATCAGCCACAACAGAAAATCAAAGGTCAGCTGTGGCCCAAGAATGCTACCACATTTTTGAGGTCATTAGAACAATAGTCATCCAGTTTTCCACTGTTTCCACACTTCCATTATTGAAGTACCATTTTATACTTTCTACAATATCTGCATAACACCTGTATTCTTATTTACTTAGCATTTTTCTTTAATCTGGCTCATTTTTAAACTTAGTTTTATCCCAAACAGTAATAAACCTGAAATTATTGATTGATGTGCAAATTATATTTGTCTAAGGCACATTTATATAACCATTACATATATTATAACATATTGGTAGATAACTATAACACTAAGCAAATGCCCATCTGTGCACCATCAAAAATCATCTCATCAACCACTGGACCACACTTTGGGAAGACTCAGAGGCGATTTTCACTGAGTTTAGTAACAAACTCTAAAGGAAAGTCATCTTAAGTGAATAAGGGAAGCAAACCTGGACAGTTACACAGGACCCTGCACTCAGAAAGACCCCATGCCTGCTTTAGTCTGTTCTTACATTGCTATAAAGAACTACTTGAGACTGGGTAATTTATAAAGAAAAAAGGTTTAATTGACTCAGTTCTGTGGGCTGTACAGGCTTCTGCTGCTGGGGAGGCCTCAGGAAATTTACAATCATGGTAGAAGGCGAAGAAGAAGCAGGCATGGTCCTCACATGGCCAGAGCAGGGGAGAGAGAGAGAGAGAGAAAAGGGAGGTGCTATACACTTTCAAATAACCAGATCTTATGAGAACTCTGTCATGAGAACAGCAAGGCAGAAGCCCATGACCATGATCTAATTACCTCCCACCGGGACCTTCCTAAAACACTGTGAATTACAATTTGACATAAAATTTGGCTGGGGACACAGAACCAAACAATATCAAATGCTCTGTTGCCACTTCTTGAAATTCTCAATTATTTGTGAATAAAAGATCCCACATTTTTTTTCCACCAGGTCTTGAAAATTATACAGCCAGTCCTGAAGAGGTAAAGGAATATAAAAGGTATGGTATAAGAACATGGCTCAGCTGTAATGCTGAAATTTGTTTTACACCAACAGCTCCTTTATAGTGACTCATTAAATAGTCATTAGAGAAACTACCACCCGAAAGCTATATAACACATCTGTGGAAGATAAAATGGAAATATTATGTGTTTTTTATCCAATGTTAAAGCTTATAGTCAGGTTGGGGAGATAACATTGATATTCATTAAGCAATTAGAGATTCTATAATTAAGAGCTAAATTATATGTTGTGGCTAAAAATTACAATAGTAGTTTAAGAGAGAAAGACACCTTTGAGGACAGGAGCAGTAGGAGAAGGTGTGAAAGGAAAGATTTGAGCCATTTGATAGCTCACATATCTATTTTTATAAATGTCTCTACTAAGCTTCTCATGTACAACCCTTCAGAGGCTAGTCCCAACCTCTCTCTCCAGCTTCATCTTTGACCAGTCTCTTCAAATATAGAACTGTGTCTAACATTTACAAAACTCAGGTCAAGAGGGTCAGTGGAATAAGGATGATGCTGGCTTCATAAAATGAGTTAGGGAGGAGTCCCTCTTTTTCTGTTGTTTGGAATAGTTTCAGAAAGAATGGTACCAGCTCCTCTTTGTACCTCTGGTAGAATTTTGCTGTGAATCCGTTTGGCTTGGGCTTTTTTGGTTGGTAGGCTCTTGATTACTGCCTCAATTTCGGAACTTGTTATTGGCCTATTCAGGGATTTGACTTTTTCCTGGTTGAGTCTTGGGAGGGTGTATGTGTCCAGGAATTTATCCATTTCTTCTAGATTTCCTAGTTTATTTGCATAGTGGTGTTTATAGTATTCTCTGATGGTAGTTTGTATTTCTGTGGGATTGCTGGTGATATCCCCTTTATCATTTTTTATTGCATCTTTCTGATTCTTCTCTCTTTTTTTTTCTTTATTAGTCTGGCTAGCAGTCTATCTATTTTGTCAATCTTTTCAAAAAAACAGCTCCTGGAATCATTGATTTTTTTGAAGGGGTTTTTTTTGTGTCTCTATCTCCTTCAGTTCTGCTCTGATCTTAGTTATTTCTTGTGTTCTGCTAGCTTTTGAATTTGTTTGCACTTTCTTCTCTAGTTCTTTTAATTGTGATGTTTGGGTGTTGATTTTAGATCTTTCCAACTTTCTGATGTGGGCATTTAGTGCTATAAATTCCCCTCTAAACACTGCTTTAGCTGTGTCCCATAGATTCTGATACATTGTGTATTTGTTCTCATTGGTTTCAAAGGACTTATTTATTTCTGCCTTAATTTCATTATTTACCCAGTAGTCATTCAGGAGCAGCTTTTTCAATTTCCATGTAGTTGTGCATTTCTGAGTGGGTCTCTTAATCCTGAATTTTAATTTGATTGCACCATGGTCTGAGAGACTTTTTGTTATGATTTCCATTCTTTTGTACTTGCTGAGGAGTGTTTTACTCCCAATTATGTGGCCAACTTTAGAATAAGAGTGATGTAGTGCTGGGAAGAATGTATATTCTGTTGATTTGGGGTGGAGAGTTCTGTAGATGTCTATTAGGTCAGCTTACTCCAGAGCCGAGTTCAAGTTCTGAATATCCTTGTTAATTTTCTGTCTTGTTGATCTGTCTAATATTGACAGTGGGGTGTTAAAGTCTCCCGCTATTATTGTATGGAAGTTTAAGTCTCTTTGTAGGTCTTGAATAACTTGCTTTATGAACCTAGGTGCTCCTGTATTAGGTGCATATAAATTTAGGAGAGTTAGCTCTTCTTGTTGCATTGAACCCTTTATCATTATGTAAGGCCCTTCTTTGTCTTTTTTGATCTTTGTTGGTTTAAAGTCTATTTTATCAGAGACTAGGATAAGCAACCTCTGCTTTTTTTTTTTTTTTTTTTTGCTTTCCATTTTCATAGTAAATATTCCTCTATCCCTTTATTTTGAGCCTATGTGTCTTTGCATGTGAGATGGGTCTCCTGAACATAGCACACCAATGGATCTTGACTCTTTATCCAATGTGGCAGTTTGTGTCTTTTAATTAGGGCATTTAGCCCATTTACATTTAAGGTTAATATCGTTATGTGTGAATTTGATCCTATCATTATGATGCTAGCTGGTTAGTTCGCAAAACATGGCAGAGACACAACAACAACAACAAATTCAGACCAATATCCCTGATGAACATCGACATGAAAGTTTTCAGTAAAATACTGGCAAACTCAATCCAGCAGCACATCAAAAAGCTTATCCACCATGATTAAGTCAGCTTCATCCCTGGGATGCAAGGCTGGCTCAACACATGCAAATCAATAAACGTGATCCATCACATAAACAGAATCAATGACAAAACCACATGATGATCTCAGTAGATGCAGAACAGGCCTTTGATAAAATTCAACACCCCTTCATGCTAAAAACTCTCAATAAACTAGGCATTGATGGAATGTATCTCAAAATAGTAAGAGCTATTATGGCAAATCCCCAGCCAATATCATACTGAATGGGCAAAAGCTGAAAGCATTCCCTTTGAAAACTGACACAAGACAAGGATGCTATCTCTCACCACTCCTACTCAATATAGAATTGGAAGTTCTGGCCAGGGCAATCAGGCAAGAGAAATAAATAAAAGGTATTCAAATAGGAAGAGAGGAAGTCAAATTGTCTCTGTTTGCAGATGACATGATTGCATATTGAGTAAACCCCACTGTCTCAGCCCAAAAACCCCTTAAGCTGATAAGCAACTTCAGCAAAGTCCCAGGATAAAAAATCAATGTGCAAAACCACCAGGGTTTCTATACAACAATAACAGACAAACAGTCAAATCATGAGTGAACTCCCATTCACAATTGCTACAAAGAGAATAAAATACCTAGGAATGCAACTTACAAGAGATGTGAAGGACTTCTTCAAGGAGAACTTCAAACCACTGCTCAAGGAAATAAGAGAGGACACAAGCAAATGGAAAAACATTCCATGCTTATGGATAGGAAGAATATCGTGAAAATACTGCCCAAAGTAATTTATAGATTCAATGCTATCCCCATCAAGCTACTATTGACTTTCTTCACAGAATTTAAAAAAAAAAAAACTACTTTAAATTTCATATGGAACCAAAAGAGAGTCCAAATAGCCAAGAAAATCCTTAGCAAAAAGGACAAAGCTGGAGGCCTCACACTATCTGACTTCAAACTATACTACAAGGCTACAGTAACCAAAACAGCATGGTACTGGTACCAAAACAGTTATATAAAATATAAACCCATGAAACAGAACAGAGGTATCAGAAATAATGCCAAACATCTACAACCATCTGATCTTTGACAACCCTGTCTAAAACAAGCAATGGGGAAGAGATTCCCTATTTGATAAATGGTGTTGGGAAAACTGGCTAACCATATGTAGAAAACTGAAACTGGACCTTTTCCTTACACCTTATACAAACATTAACTCAAGATGGATTAAAGACTTAAATATAAGACCTAAAACCATAAAAACCTTAGAAGAAAACCTAGGCAATATCATTCAGGACATCGGCATGAGCAAAGACTTCATGTCTAAAACACCAAAAGCAATGGCAACAAAAGCCAAAATTGTCAAACGGGATCTAATTAAACTAAAGTAACTATTATCAGAGTGAACAGGCAACCTACAGAATGGGAGAAAATGTTTACAGTCTACCCATCTGACAAAGGGCTAATATCCAGATCTACAAAGAATTTAAACAAATTTACAAGAGAAAAACAAACTACCCCATCAAAAAGTGGGAGGATGTGAACAGACACTTCTCAAAAGAAGACATGCATGTGGCCAACAAACATATGAAAAAAAGCTAATCATCACTGGTCATTAGAGAAATGCAAATTAAAACCACAATGAGATACCATCTCATGCCGGTTAGAATGTGATCATTAAAAAGTCAGGAAACTAAAGATGCTGGAGAGGATGTGGAGAAATACGAACACTTTTACACTGTTGGTGGGGTTATAAATTATTTCAATCACTCTGGAAGACAGTGTGGTGATTCCTCAAGGATCTAGAACCAGAAATACCATTTGACCCAGCAATCCCATTACTGAGTATATACCCAAAGGTTATAAATCAATCTACTGTAAAGACACATGCATACGTATGTTTATTGCAGCCCTATTCACAATAGCAAAGACTTGGAACCAACCCAAATGCCCATCAACATCAATGATAGACTAGATAAAGAAAATGTGGTACATATACACCATGGAACACTATGCAGCCATAAAGAAGGATGAGTTCATGTCCTTTGCAGGGACATGGATGAAGGTGAAACCGTCATTCTCAGCAAACTAACACAGGAACAGAAAACCAGACACCACATGTTTTCACTCGTAAGTGGGAGTTGAACAATGAGATAATATGGACACAGGGATGGGAACATCATACACTGGGGCCTGTTGGGGGGTGGGGGACTAGGGGAGGGATAGCACTAGGAGAAAAACCTAATGTAGATGATGTGCTGATGGATGCAGCAAACTACCATGGCGTGTGTATACCTATGTAACAAATCTGCACATTCTGCACATATATCCCAGAACTTAAAGTATAATAAATAAATAAATAAATATGAAAAAGAGTGTCAATGGAGGCTCACATACAATGTATTTAGATATTTAAAAGTTATAAAGCAAGGTAACAAACAGGTAAATAAAACACATCATACTATGCTATGGTGATTATCTTACATTTATAGCAATCTGAAAGGCTAGGTTTAACTTTAGAATTCCTGGACTCCTAGGAGCTCCACTCTTGAGCTTGGTAGGGCAGGGTTAGTTGACTCCCAGCCTGAGCCCTACAGTCTGCTAGTCCTTCTCTTTCTATGTGTGGTTCCAGCCTTCAGTGTGAGGGCCCTCATATACACCATGTGGACTCCAGCTCACACATCCAAGCTCATCCATAGCTCCAGAAACAGCTCTCCACCTCAGTGTAGCGTTGTCCACGTCAGCAGCATAATCTGTCTTTAGGAGGATGGACTTTGGGAAAAGTTTGTGCAGACCCTTAATTGGGTTTGGGGTCCATGTGGGCAGGGAATTCTGGATCCCTGGAAACCAAACTCTGGTCTGCAAAGGTTGTAGGGCTGGCTCTGGGTGAGCGAGTCCTCTTGCCCATGGACTTCTTATTCTTACAAAGCATGCAGCTGGAGGAGGGCTGAAACATGGTCTTCTAACACACAGGATCCAGGACAGATACTGCTAATATTTCCTATATTTTACCCCTCTCCCAGTTTCTCTTTTTCCCTAAAAAGTGCTTTTTAGTATCTTTTCATCTTCGCATACCTTATTCCCTCACTCCTTCTGGCTTTCTTTTTTTGTGTAGAACACCCACGTCTACTCTGTTTGAATAGGACCTTGTTCAAATGTCATTTTATCTTTGAAGCTTTGCAAACTTTCTTAGGTAGAGATAGCTCATTTATGCTTTGCAGTCCCTTGGCATTTTGTTTATGTCTCTTTGATGGCCTTTGTTACTCTGCATTGAAATCACTGTCTTTCTCCACTACATCACGAATGCTTTGTGCATGTTTGGTCTCTTGTACCAAAAGCATGATTGGTGACACATAGTATTCCCTCTTAAAAATATAGTTACTGAGGGAATCAATGAATTAAATATACTCTTGTGGTCCCAAGTATGCCACACTATGTAAAAGTTTATTTATCTTGAAGCATTACTTGTCTCTAAGAGTAGAGGTAAGCATCTACATGACACGGTCCTAGTGGCAACTGGAAACACTCAGTCCATCCAGATGTTTGGTATCACGTGGATAAATCTCCAGATGATTGACTGAATTTTTCAGTTTTCATTGGAATGATTGGCATTCTGTATATATGGCCTTATGTTATCAGCCCTGCACTCGTGCCACACTGGGTTCAAAAAGTTACTATTACAGACCCAAATGCTTAGTGAGCTGTTAATGGGACACACCATTCTTCATCATATTCTACTCATGTGAAAGCTGACAAGTTTAGTGCCAAAGGTGATTTCAGTCCATCAGTCCTCATTGTCATGATCAACTAGCATGTATTAGGCATTCACATGTGCAAAGCACATTTTCCAATGAAAGACATCATGACAAACATTAGCTGATGAAACGGTTTTTCTTAAAGCTGTGGAATCAACTTTCTGGCTGTCTACTACGCTATTTTATAAGAATTTGCCTAAAGAGAGTTCAAAGCATCTACCACATTTTGATGATTAAAATCTCACTCATCATGGAAGTTCTGGTTCCCTAGTTTCTCACCCACGCTTATGCCCTTGCCCTTTATCCCAAACTCTGTTTATTGGGTGTGCAGTTTGTTGGCACACTCTGCCACTTAGCTTAAGTAGCTGAGGTACAGCGGAAACACAGTACACTGAGAATCAGAAGACTGATTTCTACCTTGCCTCTGTCATTTGTTGATTTGAGGAAATTCTCAGACACTTGGTTTCCTGATTTGTAATTCTCAATACCTGCCTTACAGATTTGCTGTGAGGCTAAACAAAATAATGTATGAGAAAGTGCTCTGAAAACTCCCAAGTAATACAAAAATATTACGGATTATCGTTATTTGGCATTTGATTTGAGGTGTTGCCTCTCTTCTAATACAATCTTAGATGGAGTCTAAGGAATTGTCCTTTGGGGGTCCAGATGTAACAACAAAATAGTAAAAACTGAATAAAAGCTAATAAGAAGTAATGATAATACTTGTGATGGAGAGAAGACAAAGATAATCTTTTAAGCACTGATAGAAAATTTGAGGCCTGAAACTTTCCAGAGGTCTCCAAGGAGATTCCAGGACTCATGCAAACTCCAAGAGTCAATGTGTTCCTTCTATTGCACTGCCCTCTCCCAGAGACAGTGCTCCCTTAGGGTGCTATGAAGTGAGACCTAATTTTTCATGTGCTTTTATGGGGTTCTCATGATGGAAGAGCTGGAGAGCATCAAAGATGTGGCTCAGGGTGGTGTGTGCAAGCGATTCTGTCCCAATGGAGGCCTATGGGGCCAAGCGTTGCTATCCCATGTGGGGCTGTGATGAAAGGTAGCTAGCCAATAATTATGGAATTGTCCCTCTTTCTGGAAACAATGGCATGGACAAAGGTGCCCTTGTGGCTTTTTCTGAACAAACATATCTGGCCAACTGTTTCCCACAGCTGCTGGAGAAATTTAAGAATGTAGACACTTAAAAAGCCCCACTTAAAAGGAAAAATATAAGCACCTGTTATAGAATTGACAGAGTAAATTCAGATAAGATATGCCTTAGATGAGAACTAGTCAAGAAAAGGCCAGCATGCTAAAAAGGAGTTGTTTTAATTGCACAACAATACCACATGGTGGCTCTGGAAAGAACTGCACTGAGTATAAAACATCTACCAGTTTTCTCCCCTGCAGGGCCTTTCTTCAAGGTATTGCGTGAATTTCACAAAAACACGCACAGTTAAAAATGGAAAATTTGCTGAATATTAGGGACAGTTTTTTTAAATGTTTCAAATAAGTATTTTAAATGGTCATATTTTATGGAGACTTCTCTGTTGGTCCCCAGGCAGATAGCCATCTTACGATGCACAGGCAATCCCACACAACACAGCACTCTGTGTTGCACGGTAATCAACCAGATTACTTGTCTTTCTCATCCGAGAGGTAGGAACTTTCTTGAGGACAAAGCTGTGTGTTTCATCTCTGAAAGGCAGGCTATGTGGAAAGAGCAGGTGTTCCCGTGATGGAGGTGTTTCTGCACTCACTCTTCCAGAGCTAACTATATGACTGTAAGAAAACTATTTACTTATTATATTCATTTTCCTAATCTGCAAATGGTTAAAAACGATGACTTCTTCAGAGTCATTGCAAGGAAGGTGAGTTCATGGGTGCATAGTGCCCAGCATATAGCAGATAAATTATTATTTGTTGTTGAATATTTAAATGTAAGATTCAACTGAAAGATATCTGCTTGTGTTTTTCATTTTGAAACCTGTGGATCTTTTCAAAAACTCAATGAAAATTAAGGATTAAAATAAAATGATCTTTTTATACCTTCTTTGTTCTTTCTTTTAATCTTCTCTTTTACCATCTTTTCAGGAAGACACTCATTGGATTACACTTATATAATTTTCCTAGCCTATCTCTAATCTCTCCTACTACATGTAACAATATGCTTATAGCTTTGTGACTTGCAAATATTCCTTCAGCCCACAAATTCGCTAACATAATCTTTTCTTTCTCCATTTTACTGTCAAAATTCACATGTTCCTTGCACAGGTTCTCACATTTCTTCACTGTGAAAACATTACAAACTTGCAAAGCTTGTTTATTACCCATCATGTTACAGGAACTAAATGTACTCTTGAAGATCTCCCAATGACTTTCTTATCGCCAAAATTCATGGACTTTTATAATACTATTATCTTATTTTTTAACATTGGAAGGAGTAAAAGTTCTATCTTCTAGATCCAGAGCCACAGTTGATTAATTTTATAATATTAACTGAGTCCCCCTAAAACTCTCCGGACTTTAGCTTCTAAATACATGTACTTTGCAACATTGTAAGAATAAAATGAGACAGACTCTATGAGAGGTCTTTGAAAATGGTGAATTTTTGTACTCATATTAGGAATTATTGCTCTTAGTACTATTATCAAAGGCGTAAAATTAAATATAAACGAAACCTGCTCTGGAAGACTCCACAGTCTACTGTTAAAGGAAGACCTATGCAAAATAATTTTAAAATAGTCAGGTGAGCTCCAAGAGAACCAGTATAAAACTTTTTTTGGAAAACCTGGGATGGAGTGACTATGTTGGGGAAACAAGGAGCAGGCATTTGATTGCTATCTGTGGAATTGATGAGAGAGTGATATTGATGTAGAGACATCTCTGAGTAGAATCTAAAAGGTGAATTAGACCAATGGTAGGAAGATGATTTCAAGTAAATATCCTGGTAGGATATGTGTGGTACAGTGAAAAGTAGCCAAGAGCCGTGTTGTTCAGAGAATGTATACCATTATTACATTGTGCTCATTTCTAAAAAATAAAGTTCTAGAATGGCAACAAAGACAATTGTGTATAGATATTTCTTTAGCTTCTCCCAAATTATGTTTTAGTGACAATTCACTTTTCTTCCAACTTCCTTCAGGACAGTCTTAACTGGGAACAATTTTGCCTCCCAGGAAACACTTGGCAATGCCTGGAGACATTTTTGGTTGTCAAAACTAGGGGACTGCTACTGGCTTCTGGTGGGTAGAGGTCAGGGGTGCTGCTAGGTATCTTTCAGTGCCTAGGCAGCCACACAAAACAGAAAATTATTCAACCCCAAGTGTCAATCCTGTTGAGGCTGAGAAATTCTGATCTAGGAAAATCTCTTCCCTTAACTCCACTCCTGTTAGGGGCACTTTGGACATCATTTGCTTTAATTATCTTACCTCCTCACTTTATGATCTCATAGGTCAATATCTGAAAACCCTTCACAATATTATTTCGTATTTCCTTTTCTCAGGTGGGTAATGTGGCTTCTGTTTCCTGCTAGGCTCTTTTGACCAGTTTTTGAGTAAAACAGAAGGAAGCTAGAGCCAGAGACTGAAGGTGAGTTTTCATGAAGGTTTAGTGAGGCATTGCATTAGAGGAGTTTACAGTGGAGTGGAAATCACACAAACGACGTAGTTTTGTCCCTAAGGTAATTAAACAATTATTAAACCATGCTCACCCATTCCTTGAATCCTAGAAATCCAAAGACTTCTTCAAGACTTCTGCAAATTTCTTGGCAGAAGTGGAATGAGGAGTTGGACTGATATTCTAATGAGTACCTCTGCTTTTGTTCAAATTGTGTCTATATGTTACACACAGTGACCTAGATATAAAACATAGCTCCTTCCCTCTCAGCACATCCATTTCCACACAGCATACAGGCATGAGTTTAGCGTGCAGAGAAGTATTTGGAGGTAACTGGGAGACCTAGGAGAGCTTCACAATGCAGAAGTGGAAACAATGTTTAATTATATGTCATACTTTTTCAATCTAAAAATGTCTCCATCTCTAGGATTGTTCCACTGCGTTCCAGCCTGGGTGACAGACCAAGACTCCATCTCAAAAAAAGAAAAAAAAAAAAAAAAAAAAGAAAAAGAAAAGAAAAAGAAAAGAAGCTTCCACTTACAAATGGACTTACAGGTATTCCCTTGGCCCACAAATTCACTAACGGAATCTTTTCCTTTGGTCCACATAGATGCCAGCCTCACATAACCTAAGAAGCTACTTGCTCATGCTTGCCTTCCCTCTCATGAGTAAAACAGTCTCGTGCAGAAGAATTTAACCATCTATTTATTTCTCAGGCCTCTATCTAGGCAACATCCACGGCTACAAGGTCTTATCTTCAGACCTAGGTTGCTTATCAGAGTATTTTACTAAACAGTCATTTGTCTGTGTAAGAGAAAATCTAGTGCTAGCTATTAGGATAGTAAACTTTTATTTGCTGGGTAGAGACTGAGATGGAGGAGAAAGGCATTCTATCCATGCTTCCTTAGAACAGAGATGGCCCTGGAACCTTGCAGATAGGCAGAATGAGGAGCATCAGGTGACAGCACCATGGACAGCAGGGGCAGTAGCTAAGGGGAACTGTCCCATGGCTTCGTGAGAAGGCATCTACTGATAGGCAGTGGGGAGAGTGGGAGATGGAAAGAAGTTAGGGAGGAAAAACACAACAGATGTGTGATGGTAGCTGTAGTGGGAAGACTGATTTGTCAGCATATACACCACTGCTTAGAGATTTCAAGACATAATTGGGAGAGACTGTGGAAACCAGAGGTCTGCATAACCAGGTAAGTGCAGAATACTGGAGAGTTGTATGTCACTCCATCCCTATAATTCCAGGTGAGGCTTGAGGACACTCGTGTTGCATTTTATGTAAATGACCACAAGCCCTATCTCAGGACATTCTAGTAGCCTTGCTTTGGGGTCAAGAAACATTCCTTATAGCCGTAGCTCAAGTGTAACTTTTTTGTGATGTATTCACATACTTAATTTAAAAAGAATGCATTTTCTAGTTTTTTATATTGAAAATTAATTGAAGATGCACTCATATGTCTAAATTTTTTTTTCAATAGTTTTCAAGAGATTAACCTCAAGGGACAGTCCTTTGTAATCCAGTTTATATCCTCCTCTACTCCCATTTTATTGCTGCCATGCTTGTTTGTCACCCAGCAGGAATGAAATCCCTAATACCAGACATATGTTGGTCACTGTAAAGAGAGGAGAATCTGATGCTATAGAAAACTGCCTCACACTGGGGTTTGAAGAATCCACCAACAGTCTACACAGTCCTCATGATTATAAATATACATGGGTGGGTAGTATCATAATCTTGGAAATTAGTACATATTCCTGGAATGCTCAGGGACAAGAGACAAATAATGCATGTGCATATATAATATGTGTATGTACATAAATAATGCCTATCTGCTAGAATAAAGGTGTGGATCATAGCTTGTGGAAATGTTTAATAATTTAAGAGGAAAAACAGCCTTTAGTTACATTAGAAAGAATATTTCTATCTTAACAATATATTATTTATATATTTATCTATTAACTATGTGTTAACAACAGTCTGCTAATTAAAACAGACCATGAAGCATAGTTTAATTCATATGAATTTGAAAATAATCTATTAAAAATAGTACATCATTTTGAGCTGTCACTTCTCGCACCCTTGACTTAAATAAAATTATTACAGTTTTTACTATACTTTTGCACAATGCCCAGTTTCATTTTGAAGAGCAGTTCTATTTTCTATGGAAAGATGATGGAGATATGGTAAAAGGTGAACTATGTTACAATAGGATGTCCTAGCTTCCATTCTGGCTCTGCCATGTAAGGGCTATTTTTGAACTGGAATAAAGAGTCCTGCCCCTGGACTTCATCATTCTCACCTATTAAATGAGAGCTGCATGACCTCTAAGTTCCTGCCAGCTCTGTCAATCTCTGAGAATACTAGATTTTTCTCATCTTGCTCTTCCTTCTTTTACTCCTGTATTAGTCGGGGTTCTCTAGATGGACAGAACTAATGGAATATATATGTGTGTGTGTGTGTATATATATGTGTATATATACACACGTATATACTTAACACATAATAAGATACACATATATGTGTGTGTGTATATATATACATATATATGTGTATGTATATATATACATATATATACACACATATATGTGTATATATACATATATATACACACATATATGTATATATATACACACACACACATATATATATTTCAGTGCATAGGCAGCCCCACAAAACAGAAAATTATTCAACCCCAAGTGCCCAAGTGTCAATCCTGTTGAGGCTGAGAAATTCTGATCTAGGAATTTCTATGCCGTGTGGAAATGGAAGGGCTGAGAAGCAGCTATGTTTTATATCTGGGTCACTGTGTGTAACACATAGACACAATTTGAACAAAAGCGGAGGTAATCATTAGAATATCAATCCAACTCCTCATTCCACCTCTGCCAAGAAATTTGCAGAAGTCTTGAAGAAGTCTTTGGATTTCCAGGATTCAAGGAATGGGTGAGCATGGTTTAATAATTGTTTAATTACCTTAGGGAAAGAGCTACGTTGTTTGGGTGATTTCCACTCCACTGTAAACTCCTCTAATGCAATACCTCACTAAACCTTCATGAAAACTCACCTTCAATCTCTGGCTCTAGCTTCCTTCTGTTTTACTCATATATATATGGAATATATATATATATATATATATATATATATATATATATATATTCGGACCGCCAGTCCAAATTTCAAAACTGAAGAACTTGGAGTCCGATGTTCAAGGAGAGGAAGACTCCAGCAGGGGAGAAAGATGTAGACTGGGAGGCTAGGCCAGTCTCTCTTTGCACACTTTTCTGCCTGTTTATATTCTAGCTGTGCTGGCAGTTGATTAGATTGTGCCCACCCAGATTAAGGGTGGGTCTGTCTTTCCCAGCCCACTGTCTCAAATGTTAATCTCCTTTGGCAACAACCTCACAGACACACCAAGGATCAATACTTTATGTCCTTCAATCTAATCAAGTTGACACTAAGTATTAACTATCACAACTCCCATTACTTCTATTCTTTTAAATCATTATATTATAAAGACACATACATACATATGTTCATTGTAGCACTATTCACAATAGAAAAGATATAGAGTCAACCTAAATGACCATCAATAATAGACTGGATAAAGAAAATGTGGTACATACACACCATGGAATACCATGCAGCCATAAAAAGAATGAGATTACGTCCTTTGCAGAAGCATGGATGAAGCTGGAGGTCATCGTCCTTAGCAAACTAACACAGGAACAGAAAACCAAAAACTGTATGTTCTCTCTTGTAAGTGGGAGCTAAATGATGAGAACACATGGACACTTAGAGAGGAACAACACACACTGGGGCCTTTCAGAGGGTGAAGGGTGGGAGGAGGGAGAGGATCAGGAAAAATAGCTAATGGGTACTAGGCTTAATATCTGGGTGATGAAATAGTCCATACAACAACCCCCCATGACACACAATTACCTATGTAACAAACCTATACATGTACAGTGAACTTAAAATAAAAGTTAAAGGATCTTGTCAGCCTTGGTTATGTATCTTTTTTCTCCACCTTTATTTTGCTTAATTCATAGTGGAAAAGGTCATATAGAGTTCTCCGCCTTCAGCCCTGTATTAATCTCATGCTGATTATTGAGGTGCAGTTCACACTGTTAAAGAGAAGAGGGTTTGAACTCAAGTAAACTTGGGTTTGAATCCTGGCTTCCCTATTTACTAGCTGTGTGACTTTGGGCATGTCACTTAAACTTCTTATTCACTGGGAGAATAGGGTTAAGAATGTCTTCTTCTTATATTTGCTGTGAGAATGCCTGATCTTCCTACTTATGCCAATATATCCAGTTTTTTCCTAGTGAGCCTCTTGACTTCAAACTATCCTCATTCAGTCAAAAAATATTTGTTGAGTGCTTCCTGCATGCAAGCACACTTCCAGATGCTTGGTTAAATAGAGAGCCCTGACCTTGTGGAGCTTATGTGCTAGAGACAAACAATAAACAACACATAATAAAGAAAATGCTATGGTATTTTAGAAGGTAATAATTGCTGTGGAAAATAGAAAACAGAATAAGGAGAATCAGAAATGTCAGAGGAGAAAGAAGCTTGTAATCCTAACTTGAAAGAGTAGGCAAGATTAAGAAGAGGTGAGGGGATTTAGTGAAATGTATATCTGAGGGAAGAGCATCCCAGCCAGAATGAATGCTTAGAGCAAAATCCTAGATCATATAAGACCTCATGGGGCATTGTCAGAGCTTTGTTTTTACTCTGCATGAAATAAAGAAACTTTGAAGAGTTTTTAACCTAGTATGCATAATTACCTTTTTTAAAAAAATCACTCTAGAAGCTGTGAAGATTCTCAACCTTAGCCTTATTGACATTTTGCATCAAACTTCTGCTTGGGCGATTTCTTGTGTATTGTGTATTGTTCATAACATCCTTAACCACACCTACTAGATGCCTGTAGTACTACCTCCCCCAGTCATGACAATAAAAAATGTCTCCAGATAATATCCAATGTCCCTTGGTCAGCAGCAGGGGGTGGGGAGAACTTCCTCAGTTGAAAACTACTTGCATAGACTATTGAGAAGCAAGAGTAGAAATAGGAAAATCTTTTAGGAGGGCACTGCTATAATCTTGGCTAGAGCTCATAGTGGCTCAGACTAGGGTGGTAGCAGAAGATGTTGTGAGTAATGCTTTGAATCTGGAGAGACTTTGAAGGTAGAGAAAAATAGAATTCCTGATAGATTCAATATAGAGTGTGAGAAAAAGACAGAAGTCAAGAATGACTCAAAAGTTTTGGCCTGAGCAAATGGAAAGGTGGAATTGCCATTAATAGAGACATGTAATGCTATTGGAGGGGTAGGTTTAGGGAGCCCAGCAAAGAAAACTGGGAGTTTAGTGTGGGACAGGTTGAGTTTGGGACAATTAAGTAGACATTCAAATAAGGATGTGTGAGAAACAAACTCATCCATCCAAACCCAAAGAATGGACTTAGAGACCCAGAGAACAGTGAAAGTGAGACTTTTAATGATGATCTTGCAAGATCGGGTGTCTGATAGGCAGGCACACCCAGCACAGTTTTAACAAGCAATTTATCCCCTAGAGCACAGGTCCCTCCCCTGGTTCCTTATAGGCTGCATACTATGGGGTCACAATCTTCCTGGATGATGCCTATTGACTGCTGGGTAGGGGCTGTAGGTTTTCTTTTTTAGGGTTGTCTTATTGCATTTTGTTGCAGCCCACAATGCATTGCAATCCTAGTTTGCTCAGGTGCTCTTCAAATAATTTGACTTATGACCTAAGCAGCTGGGCAGACTGATAAGAACAGACAAAGCAAGCTATTTGGCAGGCTAATAAACTTTCATTTTAGACTAAACTTCTTTGGTTTGGGTGAAGGCAACTAAGTGGAGGTGGGGGAAGGGGGAAGAAGGGGGAGGCTAACAAGCAGGCATCGGCTACCCAGGCAGGGGTCTAGTGTGTCCCGTTTCTTCTGTAGTTTGCTGACCTAAGCTGATTTGAGGCACTTTATCTTGGAAATGTAGCACTGTATATATTATTTCCCTCAGATATCAGATAGATGAGTAGACACACACACCTGCAGTCTGGAAAAGAGTTCTTGGCTAAAAATGTTAAAAGCAGAAGTCATTGGCATACAAATTATCTTTAAAGTCATGCAACTGAGTGGGGTCACCAAGGGAGCAAGAAAAGTAGAGAAAGAAAAAAAAAAGACCAAAGACTGAGATCTTGAGCACTGAAATATTGAGAGGTAAGGAGACAAGAAGAAACCAACAAAAGGGAGTTGACAAGCAGCACTAATAGGAGGAAAAACAAGAAAGCTGATGATCTGGAAGCTAAGTGAAGAAAATATGTCAAGAAATGATTAACAGTGTTAATTGTTACTGATAGTTCAAAGAAGATGAGGCCTGAGAATTGACTAATGGGCTTAGCAATAAGAAAGATGTCGGTGAACTTATCAAGAGCGATTTTGATATGGTAGAGGCAACAGCTTGATTAAAATGAGCTTAAGAAATGCCATTACTCTGAAACATCAAGTATAGACAACTCTTTGCAGCAAAGGGAAGCAAGGAAATGGGGTTAGAATTGGTGGGTGAAACAATGCTTTTGGTTTTGGTCTTAATATGGAAGAAGTAAGAAGACATTTGCATCCTGATTAGAATTTTCTAGTACAAAGGGAAATTTTGATGTTGTAGGAGTGAGAGGAGACAACTTCTTCATTAATGCCCTTGAACAGGTGAGAGGAGGTAGGACTTGATCTACGCAAGTGGATAAATTTCTTTTAGGTAAGATCATGGAGAGAGTTTATGTTTAACAACAGGCAGGAAGGCAGATATTTGCCTGCATATGCTGATAAGTAGGTTGATGTGATGACAGATGTCTAAAAATTCTCTTCTGATTGCTTCGGTTTTCTCAGTAAAGCTGGAAGCAAGGTCATCAGCTGAAAGTGGGCATAAGGGAGATGTATTGGATATTTGAGCAAAAAAGGTGTTATTCGTTGGAGCAAAGGGAGAGTTAAATGGACTAGGTATTGATAGCTCGATTTCCTGACAGTGGTCACAAAGTTAAGGTCAGACCAGGCAAACATAGTTGTGTGGTGTTTTTATTTTTTTCCAGCCACATTAAGCAGCAGAAGTGCAGGCACAGAATACATGGAGAGTGGGATTAAGAGTTGTGGCTCCAACAAAGTGAGAAATGAAAAGGTTGTTGAGGGCATATGCAATAGAATGGTTATAGTAACTAGCTATAGAATTTAGGCTGTGTAAGAGAAAAGAATAAGAACATTACATGAGTGAATTCCAGTGAGAAAGTGGTAGGGTTATTAATTGTGGTAATGATAAAAGATGATTGGATTTGGATTGTCAATGGGAGCAGATGGGACAAATGGGATTAGAATGAATAAAATTGGAAAGACTGAAGTTATTGGTAGTGGCAAAGCCCAGGCAATGTCCATGGGAGGGTGTGGCTAAGGTTAGGGAGAACAAGATTATTAGAGGAGAAAAGCCAAGGATCTGAGAGGTCATTGCCATTTATTAGATGTATAACCTCAGAAAAGTTGAGGACTAGAATAAATGCTGAAAAGGACTTCAATAAATTAACCTTAATCATTCCAAACATTTATTTTATAATTTACAAGGTGAAGATGTTAACTTCTCCCTTTCTACTTTAAAGGACAAGTGGTTCAATAAATCAGGAAGTGCCTTGTAAACAATGCACCAGTGTGAAAACATGTATGTTACGTTGCATTTGCTTCTGTGCATGCCTACAGGGTGTGGGGCAGGTATTTATTGAAGGGCTGAAAATTTCAGACTGTACAAGATTAACAATACAGAGCTATTTTAGTTTCCTAAACTGACATGATCAAACAAAATTAGTGGATTATTTCATTTACACTGGCTAGAGATAAATCTGTAATTGCTTACTGATTTTCTCTGCTCTCTTGCCTTTCCAGTACAACTTTTACACTTTCTCCAAACATACGAGTTAAATCATTTTAGTTCTCTTACCTTAATATTCCAATTTTTTACATGGTAACATCTGTATTTCTGTGTCTGATGTTCAGTAGCCTCCAAGATGTGATGTAATTTTGCCTTTCCACCTTTATATCCTGCTCATCTCTTGTGCAGCCTGTGCCTCTCCAAAATTCCAGAATAAAGTATGGCCTTCCTGCTTCTGTTCCTTTGTTCATGCTCTTTCTTCAGAACTGTGATATTATTCTTCACAATAGAATCAATCCAGTAATGATTCTATTGGTAACATTATTTGATCTCACATGCCGTATAGTCAGTATAGCCTTTTGCCAAAGTTTATATAAACTTACATATATAACTTATTAAATAATTTTAATTGCTTATATATATGGCCCACGGGACTGTTAGCTCCTTTGGGGCAGGGATTATGTGTTATTTATCTTAGCAGAAATGAACAATAAATTTTATTCTTATGAGCACTTATTGTGGTTTTTATTATGCTCAGCAAATATTTGTTGACTGAATAAATGAGTAGAAGAATGATTGAAGGCTCCCTATGCACAGGGCACCACACTGAATTCTGTGTTGAATATTAAAATTAAAAATATGTGCTCAATAAAACTTGATTCATTTAAGTGTTCCTATTTCAAAGAGTTTCCCTGCTGAACTGGAAACTGCCTGCAGAGTAAGAGCAAATGGAGTTTGACATATTAACTTAGGAAAACAAGGCAGCTGTGGAGGAATGGAAAGAGAACGAGACCAAGAGCAGGAGCTCAGATTTCCAGGACCAGCTTGTATGATGGCTTTATGACTTCAGCCACCTTGAAGCATCTCTGAACATCAGTGTCCTCATCCGTAAAATGAGGTATTTGATTATGCGATCTCTAAGGTCCTTTCCAGTGCTAACACTTCATGATTCTAAGATGTTATGAAATCATCTGAGTCACTGTCAAACTCAAAATCAAGCTTTGCCAAGGAGAGCCATTTGTGAATTGCAGGATGGCCAATTATCTTGACTGGACAATGTAACTGTTCACAAGAGAGAACAACAAATTATAATTCTTTTTTTTTCTTGTCCAAGGCAAGATGATTGGTTCTGCAAATCACGCACTGTTCTTAGCTCAAAAACCCAGACAAGTTTTATGTCCCTGCTCTGTTTTAGAGGGCATGAATAAATGCACATCTTCTTCAATATAGATGGAAAATGTGACATACTTTAGGTTGAGCTCCAACCAGTATGCAGAGAATCACTTCCATAATCATTAGAAAAAAGGAAAAAAAATCCTGCAGAACTTCAACCAAATTGGAATTGATATTTGTTGCCGAGCCTGGGGACTTGTCTCTTGGCAGAAGTCGATTTTTCCCATTTGGTTGCAAAAGTCTAATGACATGAAACAACAGCTGGCCTTGTAATTCCTAATAGACTGCATCTGCTGCTGATATTTGAGAGTGACCATGACAGCATTCCCAATAGGGATCTCACCAAGCCTCAGAAGATACCCTTGTCCTTTTTGAAAATCATATATGTCCTTGTGCATACATGCCTATGACTGAATAAATCTTGGATTAACAGGGGAGACACATAGGGAAAATAAGAGTAAGCTTTTATTTGCTCAGGGCAAAAACTTAACGTCTCATAATTCAATGTGTTAGTCCATGACTGATTGCACTTTTTTCCATTGCTGCAGAAGAAGCAACATGGCATAATGGAAAAACCCCGGGTTTTGAGGCAGGTGGTTCTGGGCTTAACTAGTAGTGCCTCAATTTACTAGCTAAGTGGCTTTATGGAGGTTACTTAATATCTTTCAGTCTATTTATTCATCTGTAAAATAACACATTTCTTTTGCAGAGTTGTGAATAGGTAGATTTTACAGTGGGTAAAACACATATATACTTTATATATTCTAGATTCCTTGTTTGATTATAAAATTTCTATGCTGTGATAATGCTAGGGAGGATTCTATCTTAAACTACTTAAAGTGTGTGTGTGTTTTTTTTTTTTAAGTTGGGGATGCAATTCTCAGTCATATATACAGAAATGCTAAGCAGCATTGTTCTCAAATAAGCATCAACTACAGTGATTGTCTGGTCCCTCTTAGGAAGAAAACTCAGTAGGGCTAGCTTCATGGGCATGCTTCCTAAGCAGTCACAAAGGACCCTATGTTTAGAAGGGCTCCATTTTTGGTTTAATGCTCTGCTGTTGACATGTTGAAATTCGTAATAATTTTTGAATAAAGGCCCCACATTTTCATTTTGCACTGGGCCCTGCAAATTACACAGTCGGTCCTGAGACTTAGGAAGGAAATTCTCTGCTGCATGCATGCTTCCTCAAATTTATAAGAAAAAAGATGTCATATATGAAGGCATATTCTATCTTTTTTTTTTTTTGACGCAGTCTCACTCTGTCGCCAAGGCTGGAGTGCAGTGGCGCAACTATGGCTCACTGCAAGCTGTGCCTCCCAGGTTCAGGCAATTCTCCTGCCTCAGCCTCCTGAGCAGGTGGGATTACAGGCACATGCCACTAGGCCAGGTTAATTTTGTATTTTTAGTAGAGGTGGAGTTTCACCATGTTGGCCAGGCTGGTCTCGAACTCCTGACCTCAGGTGATTCACTCCCTTCAATCTCCCAAAGTGCTGGGAGTACAGGTGTGAGCCACTGCACCTGGCCAGCATGCTCTATCTTAAAAATAGGCATTAGGCCTGGTGCAGTGGCTCATACTTGTACTCCCAGCACTTTGGGAGGCCGAGGTGGGAGGGTCACTTGAGGCCAGGAGTTTGAGACCAGCCTGGGCAAAGTAGCAGACCCCATCTCTACAAAAATAAAAAATAAAAATAAATTAGCTGGGTGTAGTGCTGTGTACATTAGTTCCAGCTACTCAACAGACCGAAGCAAGAGATTGTTTGAGCCTAGGAGTCCAAGCCTGCGGTGAGCTTTGATCATGCCACTGCACTCTAGCCTAGGAGACAGAGTGAGACCTTGTATTTAAAAAAATTAAAAAAAAAAAAAGGTATTAGCATTTATGCTTTTGGTTTCAAAGGATAAAGTTAATTCTGAGTTAGTTTTGTAGCATCTAAATGAAATGGGTTACACATTTATACATGTAAGCATATTAAAGATTGGAAGTTGAACCAAAGGGTAACAAGAGCATTCTTGCTCTCCAACCAAGGCTCTCCAACCAAGACAGCCAAGTAGCAGTGAAGCATCGTGTTTAATAGTATTCTGTAGCTAGACTACTTGGGTTCAAATCCCAGTTCTGCTTACTAGCTGTGTAACTTCGGGGAAGTTACTAAATCTAACTATGTCTCGGTTTGCGATTTCATTGGGTAATTGTGAGGATTTTATAACTTGCTACATATAAAGCTCCGACAACACTGATTGACACAGTCAGTGTTCAATAAGTACAATCTCTTATTATCATCTACAGAGTAGAACCTAGCAGAGTTTCAGTTTCATTTGGAAAGATACAGTTGCTACTTTAAGGGATTTAAAAATCTTTCAGTCTAAAATAATAAAGATAACCAATTTTATTGACATTGTGAGTTTTACAAGTCTTAGAATCATACTTATCTGAGAATGTTTACACTTTTTAAAATTTTTTGATGAGAATTATCAGTAGAAAAGCAACTGAGAATAAACACGTAAGTGTAAATCAATCATTTGTATTTGTATGCATATATTACTTTATTCATTTAACAGTTATTCATCGAGTGCTTGTTACATGCTGGGTTCTGTGTTAACTGCTAGGCATAAGTCAGTGAAGGCATTTATTTTACCAAATAGCTCATCATGTAGTAGAGAGTACAGAACTGTAATCAAGTTACAATTACAGTATGAAAGAATAAGTACCAGGTATAATGAAATCAAAGGGAATGCCCCTAACTCATTTGTGAGGCAGAAGGCAATCAGGGAGGGCTTCAAAGAGGAAGGAATATTTAAGATGAGCCCTAAAAGGTCATCCAGAGTTAATTATGTGAAAAGGGAGGAGCAGTACAGACAAAGTCCTGGGATTGTTGCACAAGGTTCAGCATGACTGGAATGTAGAGTGTGAGGTGAAAAAGTAATGACATTAAAGACTGAATTCACAGAGAGGGGCTAAATTATTGACTTTGTATGCAGTGTAAGGAGCACAGAACTTATCTTGAGGTCACACCAAATAGTTAAATTTTTAAGGAGTTGAAACCCACGATTAAGTTAGAGTTTAGAAAATTTACTCTGATTGCACTATAAGCAATTGATTGGATGGGGGAAATTATTGTAGGCAGGAAGATAGAAGGCTATGAACTAATTCAGGTGAGAGATGATAAAGACCTGCTAAAGTAGTGATAATAGTAATTGTAATACATTGATGAAGTCATAGGCACCAAGGAGGTACAATCATCTGGACATTGAGGAAGAGGGAGGAGGAAGTAGTAGAAATACTCACCAGATTTCAGGTTTGGATAATTGTGTGTGATTTAAGAGGTGGCATTTAAGAGGAGGAGTAGGATTTGGAAGAGTGAAGGCTTAAATCATAATGAATTTAGTTTGGGGCATGATGAGTTTGAATAGCTTTGGAAAATAAATAGAAATATTCACTAGGCAGGAAACTATATAGTTTGAGTTTGGGCAAGAGTTATTGGTTTAGAAAAATATTTTGAGAATCATTAGCATAGAGATGAAAAATGAAGTTATGAAAAGAAGAAAGTATGTTTAGAGTGATAAGAAGTCAGGATTGGGACAGGATCCTGAATCAGACAGAGGCAAATAAAAGAAAAATAATGCACAAAGACCAAGAAGTAGGCAAAAAGATAGAGGGAAAACCATAAAATCTTTAGATATCAAAGAATCTAAAGAAAAATAAAGTGCTTCAAGAAATGGGAAACTACTAAAAATATCTAAATGTACAGACAATTTGATAAGGTAAGGATTGAGTCATTGCCTGTTGAAGTCTGCAACAAAGGCATAGCTGATCTAGCTAAGAACCCTGTAGTCAAGTAGGAAACCACCTTTCATACCATTAAAGTATAAATGGGAAATGAGGAGAAAGACATGAGGGGTTCCTGTAGATAATAGTGGCTGCCAAAATTTAACCTATCTACACATTCTACTAAGAACAATGGAAATAAAAAATAAATAAAATCACCCACATAATAAGAAAATAGAGAAGATGTAAAATCTGATTAACATGTAATTGGAGAAATAATCACCCAAGATTAGTAGAGGAGGCTCCAGAACTCACAGTGGAGCTGAGAGTCAGTCAAGGCCTCGGAAGAAGCAAAGAAAACTTAGTGGGGTCCTTGCAGTGGTAGAACACAGTTAACATCAATTAAGGGCTGTTTCATAAGGCACAGGACCCACTCTGAGTAGGAAATACTAAAAACGAAAAAGAAGGTGTGGTGTATCCAAGTATTGGATACTTGGGAGTCAAAAGAAAAGAACTTGGAAAGCATGCAGGAACAGGCTTTGGAAGACAGGAAAATATTTTAGAAGCTAGAAATTTATTTGGAGGCTGGATGGTGAAGGTAAAGCAGAAAGAGTGTAAAGCTAAGGTTTTTTATGGCATCAACCTGTTACTTGTTTTCTGTCTAGTCTGTTCTTTG
Source organism: Macaca nemestrina (assembly GCF_043159975.1). NCBI lineage: Eukaryota > Metazoa > Chordata > Mammalia > Primates > Cercopithecidae > Macaca > Macaca nemestrina. The sequence goes on from NC_092125.1 coordinate 28,647,957, forward strand.
TTTGTCTTTTTCTGTATTCTTTGGAACTATTTTTAATGATTTTATTTCCTCTTCTTTATTGGCTTGTTAGCTGTAACTTTGTGGGTTTCTTTAAATTTTAGTAATTGCTTTAAGGTTTATAGCATACATCTTTAACTTATCACAGTCAACCTTCATGTGATAGATCGCTTCACATATACTGTAGCAACCTTAAACATGTATATGTCTCTTTCTCCCATCCTGACATTATTGTAACACATTTTACTTTAACAGATCTTATAAACTCTACATTAACTCTATTAACAACTATATATAACTACATTGCTATTATTTTATTTATAATTTGTTTAATATCAATTTTTTATTTTATCTTATTTCTTTGTTTCTTTAACACAGAGTCTCCCTCTGTCGCCAGGTGGGAGTGCAGTGACACCATCTCGGCTCACTGTAGTCTTGAACTCCTAGGCTCAAGCGATCCTCTCACCTCAGCTTTCTGAGTAGCTGGGACTACAGGCATGCACCACCACATCCAGCTAATTTTGTTTATTTTTTGTGGAGATGAGGTCTCACTGTGTTGCCTAGGCTGGTCTTGAACTCCTGGGCTCAAGAGATCCTCCTGTGTCGACCCCCTAAATTGCTGGGATTACAGATGTGAGCCACTGCACACAGCCTAACATTATATTTTAGAGACATTTAAATAATAATAAGAGATTCTTATAGATTTATCCAACAGCTACCATTTCCAGGGCTCTTTGTTCCTTTGCCTAGATACGCGTTTCCATCTGGTGTCGTTTTCTTTCCACCTGAAGAAACTTCTTTAACATTTTTGTAGTATGGGTCTGCTGGAGAGTGCTTTTAGCTTTTGTATGCCTGAGAATCTCTTTTTGAAGAAATGTCCTTCATTTCTGAATGACAATTTCAGTAGCTATAGAATTCTAGATTGACAATTGTTTTCCTTCAGCACTTTAAAGATGTTGTTCTACTGTCTTCTCACTTGCAGTTTCTGATAAAAAATCTTTGACCATCCTTAACTTTGTTCCTATATTTGTAATGTATCATTGTTCTTTAGATACATTTACACTTTTCTTTTCATCACTGTTTTTGAGAAATTGGATTATAATAGGATTGGTGTAATTTTCATCATGACTCTTGTCGTAGGTTTTGTTTTTGTTTTTGAGATTCTAGGATTTGTAGATCTATAGTCTTCATCAATATAAAAAAATGGCCATTATTTTTTCAAATACTCTCTCTGTGACCCATTCTTTTATTGGGATTCCACTTATACATATATAAGGCCATTAAAAGTTATCCCTTAGTATGCTAATGACCTTTTACTTTTTAAAATTATTTTTTCTTCTGTATTTTATTTTGAAGAGTTTCTATGGTCTTCAGTTTTACTACTTTTTCATTTGTAGTGTCTAATCTGCCATTAATCCCTTCTAGTGTGTTTTTCATCTCAGACAGCAAAGTTTTAATTTCTAAAAGTTTGATTTTTGTCTATGTTATGCCTTCCATAACTCTATTTAACTTTTTGGATATATGGAATTCAGTTGATAATGTCCTTTCTTGATAATTTTATTATAATATCTATGTTTATTCTGGGTCATTTTTGTTTGCTTGAAGTTTCTTTTCATTAGAAGTTATATTGCTTTGTATGTTTGACATTTTTGTTGTTGTTGTGTAGATTTCAGACATTGTGAATTTTAATCCGTTGGGTGCTGGACATTTTTATATTTCTATAAGTAGTCGAAGTTTATTCACGGATAAAGTTAAGATACGTGGAAAGAGTTTGAGATAGTTTGAGATTTATGGCTTTGCTTCATTTTGTTTTGGATTGTTCTTCTCAGATGGGACTGGAGACACGCTCAATCTTGGGTGAATTACTCTCCACTACTGAGAGGAGTTCCTTCTGAGTATCCTGTTCAGTGACCCATGAATTTTGAGGTTTTCCAGTCTGCCTGGTAAGCATAGGCACTACTTCCTGCCCAATACATGTAGCAGTCTTTATTTATTTATTTATTTATTTATGTTTTCTCATTAAACTTTTTTAATGGGTCTCAACATTCTGTGACAAATTTTTGGTCAAGTTGTTTCCATTAAAAAGTACTGATTTTAAAAACTAATAACTTAAAACTGTCACACGCAAAAAAGAAAACCAAAGTGGTCCACAAGACATTCTCCTTTCCTTCTGAAGGTTTTACGATGCATCGTTATCATTAACCAGTCTTTTACTACTAAACTTAAATGGCCAATTGCAACAAACAGTTCTGAGACCATTCGTCCACCACTGATTAAGAGTGGGGTGGGAGGTATTAGGGATAATATTCATTTAGCCTTCTGAGCTTTCTGGGCAGACTTGGTGACCTTGCCAGCTCCAGCAGCCTTCTTGTCCACTGCTTTGATGATACCCAGCACAACTGTCTGTCTCATATCACGAACAGCAAAGCGACCCAAAGGTGGATATACATGGGCTTGCCAGGAACCATATCAACAATGGCAGCATCACCAGACTTCAAGAATTCAGGGCCATCTTCCAGCTTTTTACCAGAACGACGATCAATCTTTTTCTTCCGCTCAGCAAACTTGCATGCAATGTGAGCTGTGTGGCAATCCAATACAGGGACATAGCCAGCGCTTATTTGGCCTAGATGGTTCAGGATAATCACCTATGCAGGGAAGCCAGCTGTTTCCATTGGTGGGTCATTTTTGCTGTCACCAGCAACATTGCCACGTCTTTAATCCTTTGGGTAGATCTTCCCCAGCCTCAGGTAGTTATCCTACATACATTCTCTTAGCTGTATACTTGACAGAAAACCTCTGTTTTTAGAGTTTCCCTTCTACGTCCTTTCCTCTCCAGTAATCTGGCCTAAAACCCTAGCTGCCTTATTCTCTCTGGATTTTTCATTTTCTCCTCAATTCAGGGAATCCACTGGACCCTGCAGGGCTCCCACTTCCTGAATGGGGGCCTGGAAGCTCTCTTAAAGGCATAAGTTTGATAATCATGTGACTCATCTTACTTGTTTTCCATCTCTTGGGGAACTCTGTCCTTTGTTGTCTCATATTCAGTGTCTTGAAAATTGTTTCATACAGATGGTTCAATATATTTTTTGGTTATTAGTCCTCCTTGGCAAAAAGAGAAGTCTAAAACTCACAATTTTCTTTAAAATATATTTCTTAGCCCTGTTCACTTAAGATGCCTAAAAAAAATCTTCCTGGTGACAATAAATAACATAGTATCCAGATTTTTGCTTTTACTCTAATTTCCACTAAAATATCAGGGTGTTTTGGTAAAATGATTGATTCTGCGTCATGATTTGGGAAATGACAAGGTTACCCTGAACTTTTCTGTGTCAGAAAGCAAGAGTTCAAAGACTATAGGGATGTGTCTAGTCGAAGGCGGTTCCACAGGACAAATCATTGGAGGTGGTAATTATATAAAAATATTGTTGTGTAAATTGGTAAATAAATGAAAATGATGTTTACTCAATTTTAGAAGAGAAACTGTTGTTTTGTTCTAGTTGATAAAAAATTTTTTCTCTTATAGAAAAATGCCAACTAGTAAACATAAAAACATTATAGTATTGGGAGAAATATTCACTGTCTTGCAACTCCATAATAAAATTATTGATTGTGGTAATGACTATCAAATGTACTAAAACCATTAGATAAAATGTTAATTAAGAATGATACATTAACATGGAGCCAGACAGTTTATTGTCTTATTGTAAAAATTAGAAAAAAATAACAGTGGAAGGAGCTGACTCTTAACATCTCAATCAAGTGCTCAAACTTGGCATCACCAATAAGAAGACAATATGGATTTCATGTGCCACCTGATGTAATACAATATGAAGTGCCCAGTATTCTTCTTAAGATATTCTTATTAAACATGTTTAATCTGAAGCTAATTATTCATTTAAATTTCCAGTTCACAGGAATATTGGAGATAAAAGAAAAAAAATGGCATCTAGATGGAAACAATCAGTCAAGCAAATTCAGATTTTAGAAGTTCCACAAGATGACTGATCCAGTCTCTTCAAAAATTCAATGTTATTCAAAAGAAAAAAAGGTATTGGGGCTCTTCTCAATTAAGAGGGACTAAAAAGATATAATGACCAAATACAATAGGTAAACCTTAATTGGATTTTTTTTGTTCAGGAAAAAAACCAAGTAAGATATCTTGTGGACAATTGGGGGTTATTTAAAAATGAACTAGTATTACGGTTTATTAGGGATTTATATTTAATTTTCTTTAGGGCAATAATATGGTTATATAAGAAAATGTTCTTATTTTTAAGAAATGTACAAATGTCTTTATTTTTAGGAGTGTCATGATGTCTGCAAATTACTTTGAAATGGCCAAATGTTAATATTTTTCGATCTAGATCTTTGACCTTGAATATATTTTATTATTGCTTCACTCTTGTCTGTTCATTTAAAATGTTTCATAATACAATGTTTAATGGGGAGAGAACATATTCTACTAAACATTTTAATACCTAGAAAATTGCCTTAAGGAATTAATGACAAATGGTGGCAAAAATTTTTACCATCAGAATGTTCCTGATGAAATAACTTAAGTATATGACAATTAGAAATGCAGATAAATTAGCTCTATGTTCTCAAAATAAAAATATTAATCCCAGCAGGACTTTTTGGCAGATTGGTTCTAGAATTTATGTAGAGCAGCAAAAGACAAAGAATAGGCAATTTATTTCTCAAAAGGAAGAAAGAGAGAAAAAAACTTTATTGTAAAGATTATAAAGCTATTTTAAAGTTTAAAAGGTATAGTGTAGGAATGAATTGTTAACTGATTGAACAAAATAGAAAGCTCACAAAACAGAGTATACATAAATGGAATTTTGATATATGATGTAGGCAGCATAACAAATTACTGGAGAAAGAAGAAACTATTTAGCAAATGAACTGGAACAATTGTAATTCATATGGGAGAAAAATAATCTGGAGCCCTACCTCAAACCATACACAAGAATTGATTCCAGATAGATTGAGAACCCAAATGTTGAAAAATGTTGTGAAGGAAAGAAAGAAGGTGAAGCCAGAGGAAAACATTAGTTTGGGATATTTGTTTTTGTTTTTTAAAATAGGAGAAACTTATAAAGATTCTGAGAAGTATGGAGTAGAAAAGGAAATACAGAAAAGAGGAGGAAGAGAACCCCTAAAAAGCATATGGCAATTGGACAAATAGTAAGGTGCTGCCATAGAGCAAATATTTAGTAATTATTAAATTCATGGATTAACAAAGAAAGAAAGAATTCTCTTAGGTAGAATGTGCAGAAATTGATTCAGATCTGTAGTTTTTTGTTTTGTTTTGTTTTCTGACAAGTATGAATGTGGAATCAGCAGATGTAGCTACTGATAACCTTGCTTGGATTTGCGACTTTTTATGTCAGGTTTTAGAAACAGGCTGTAAACCAGTGGAAAATAACCCACTGTGGTTAAAAAATTAAACATAAACTTTTCAGACTCATTGGAAACAGTATGTGGATACAAAAAAATATGTACTGTAACCAGAGAAAAAGAAGGCTACTTAAGAGATAACTCTCCAATGAGTATCTTTTGTTTCTTTGTTTATTGTTGATGTTGCTGTTATTGTTTTTCTAAACCTTGGCACCAGTATGCTATCTTGAGGGAGAGTATTCTCAGGAGATCTAAAATGGCATGTGTACTATTCAAAAATAGCAAAGATATGGAATCGACCTAAGTGTTCATCAGTAGATGGACAGATAAAGAAAATGTGGTTGGTTAGCTACATGCAGAAGATTGAAACTGGGCCCCTTCTTTATACCACATACCAAAAAATCAACTGAAGATGAGTTAAATACTTAAATGTAAAACTTAAACTATAAAGACCCTGGAAGATAATCTAGGAAATACCATTCTGAACACAGGATCTGGCAAAGATTTTATAACAAAGACACCAAAAGCAACTGCAACAAAAATGAAAATTGACAAATGGGACCTACTTTAACTGAAAAGCTTCTACACAGCAAAATAAACTATCAACAGAGTAAACAGACAACCTACAGAATGGGAGAAAATATTCTCAAAGTATGAATCCAACAGAGATCTAATATCCAGCATCTATAAGGAACTTAAACAAATCAACAAGCAAAAAACAAACAACCAGATTAAAAAGTGGGCAAAGGACATGAACAGATACTTTTCAAAAGCAGACATATACACGGCCAATGAGCATTTGAAAAAATGTTCAACATCACTAATCATTAGATAAATGCAAATTAAAACCACAATAGGATACCATCTCACACCAGTCGGAATGGCTACTATTAAAGAGTCAAAAATAATAGATGCTGGTGAGGTTGCAGAGAAAAGGGAACACTTATACACTGCTGGTGGGAAGGTAAATTAGTTCAGCCACTGTGGAAAGCAGTGTAGCAATTCTTCCAAGAACTTAAAACAGAACTACCACTTGACGTAGCAATCCCATTATTGGGTATATACCTGAAAGAAAATAAATCATTCTATCATAAAGACACACACACACATGTTTATTATAGCACTATTCACAATAGTAAAGAAATAGAATCAACCTAAATGTCCATCAATGGTAGACTGGATAAAGAAAATGTGGTACATCTACACCATTGAAAACTATGCAGCCATTAAAAAAATTGAGATCATGTCCTTTGCAGTGACATAGATGGAGCTGGAGACCATTATCCTAAGCAAATTCATGCAGGGACAGAAACCCAAATACCACATGTTCTCACTTATAAGTGGGAGCTAAACGAGAACACGCAGACACAAATAAGGGAAACAACAGACGCCAAAGTCTACATGACATTGGAGTGTGGGAGGAGGCAGAGAATCAGAAAACAAAGATTATGTCCTTTGCAGTAATACGAACGGAGCTGGTGGCCATTATCCTAAGCAAACTCATGCAAAAACAGAGACCCAAATATCGCATGTTCTCACTTGTAAGTGGGAGCTAAACGAGAACATGTGGACACAAAGAAGGGAAACAGCAGACACCAGGCCTCCATGAGGATGGAGGGTGGGAGGAGGGAGATAATCAGATAACTACACATCGGGTACTATGCTTATTACTTAGGCGATGAAATTATCTGTATGCCAAATCTCCATGATACAGTTTACCTATACAAAAACCTGCACATGTACCCCTTAATCTAAAATAAAAGCTTTTAAGAAAATGGTTGAAAAGGTAAAGTTTATGTTTTCATATTTTACCAATGAATTTTTAAAATAAAAAATAATAAAATTTTACCTTAAGATAAGAAAATGTGGTATGTGGTATATATACACAATGGAATCCCATCTGGCCATATTTGCAGCAACATGGATGGAACTGGAGGTCATCATGTTAAGTGCAATAAGCCAGGTACAGGAAGACAAATATCACATTTGTCTCATAAATATCTCATTCCTATGTGGGAGCTAAAAAAGTGGATCTCATGGAGGTAGAGATAGTTACCAGAGGCTGGGAACAATGTGTGTGGGTTAGGAGGGGATGAAAGAAGTAGGAAGTTGAGAAATTAGAGTAGCTGCAGACATCGAAAAAGCAGGAAGAGATGGTTGATTTTCTAGCATTCTGGCCCCTAAATGCAATGTTCAGGAGTTTTTGCCTTCAGTCAATGTGTTCTATACCCAAGTTTCAGAAAATTTATATCTGAATAGCCAAATTTAGAGATTTTTTGCTCATTCTTCAGATAGAGGAGCACAGAGCATATTGATTCATGGTTCAATCAACCTGTGAATGAGTATTGTTAGGAAGAGGATGGAGAGCTGTTGCCATATGAAAAAACAACAAATGTGTATATGCTCTAGACCCTTGATGTTCTTAATATCCACAAAGTGGGTAGGGGATGAGAGGTATATTTACTAACCCTCAATAAGGGTTTAACCTAGCATTACGTTAGTATTCCACAAACAATGAAAATATGTTCATCTTCTCTCTAAAGGTGGATAACTCCAAACTGCATCCACCTCGAGAATTTCTGAGTAGCAAGTGTTTATCCATGAACTCTGCTATCAACCTGTCTCAGGAGTCTGCAGCCTATGGATTAAGCAAGATCATGCAACAAAATATCACCATGGTTTTCTGTTACAGGGGAGCATATTTGCATTAATACTTATCTTCTCATGTCCCCGAGATTCCCGAGGGACATATATGGACAGTGAGAGCAAGAGTGGTCATGTGCTTTACCCAAAGCAACCAGTGACTAAGTAGTCAAGCCAAGATGTGATACCAGTTTTATTCACTTCTGAAGCTCTCTCTTTCCTTTCCATCCTGGAAAGGTTAGAACAACGAAAAGTAAATGTCCTCCTTGCAGAATTTTAAGAGAAATATGAAAATAGAACTCTAAGGAGAGTTTTAGGTCCTGGAAGACAGGGTAGAAGGCTTAGGGTGGCAAAAACATGGGTAGGGGCTGGGCGTGGTGGCTCATGCCTGAAATCTCAGCACTTTGGGAGGCTGAGGCAGGTGGATCATGAGGTCAGGAGTTCAAGACCAACCTGGCCAATATGGTGAAACCTCATCTCTACTGAAAATACAAAAATTAGCTGGGTGTGGTGGTGCATGTCTATAGTCCTAGCTACTCGGGAGGCTGAGCAGAAGAATCACTTGAATGTGGGAGGCGGAGGTTGCAGTGAGTCGAGATCACACCACTGCACTGCAGCCTGGGTGACAGAGTGAGACTCTGTCTCAAAAAAAAAAGTGGGTAGGGGATGAGAGGTATATTTATTTAAATGAGACAGAAAGGTAAATAGGGCTTCCATATTTTAATTTTTAAAACTATTTCACAGAAACAAAGCACGTTATATTCACTGATGACTATTCCTTCAGCCATTTGTGCCAATAGGTATTTGTTTAGATTGTGTTATTATTAAGTATAGGATTTGATTGGCATAAGTTAGTAGGTCACATGAACATCTGATTATCTAGTTATTGATTTTTTTTAACTTGATACCTTTAAAGTCAAAATATAATTCAATTAGAGGTAGGACAGGGTTGAAATTGGTTATTTAGGGGGAAAAACAAATTAGATTCTCACCTTACTTTAAATAGCAAAAAAATTCTAAATACATGGAAAAGTTAACGTTTTAAAAAATAAGAACCATAAAAAAAAAGTAGAAGAAAGTATAGGAAATATACAGGGATGGAAAAAGGTTTTTAAAGCATAAAGGCCATGAAATGTCCCTGCTGGCCACAGAACAGGAATGCTCAGGTGTTGCCCAAGTTTCTGTGATTTGCGGTTAGTGGTAATGGAGGTTTCCACGTGGTGGTGCTGCATTCAGTGTCAAAAGACTGAATTCTCTCCAAAATCTTCTAAGACCACATTCCCCACCACCACTTCTTTAGACCCAACAAAGAACAGTACCAGACTTTTTATCCTGCTAAGATTTATTCCCAATTTAAATCTTGGAAGCTGCACACAGGCATAATTATTTTGGTCAATCAGGAGAAAGCTTATTCTGTTTCAAAACAAGTCATGCAAGGAAAGATTTAAGGAATTTCATTTTAGCCTGAAGATGTGAAATTTAAACTTCCACTAAAGGATGCTTGGGGAAAATGTTTAGAGAAAGTCATGGTATCGGCTAAACTTTCTGAGTGTCTTATTCTGATGTCAGGTATATAGTAAGAGACTCACCCCTGGCACAATCTAGGTTCTCACAGTCTCAAATAACATGCTGGTCATATTCAGATTTCATTCTCTTTGAAGTGTTGAGATTGCATTCCACTGTTAGCTTGGTAGCTGTGATTCAACTTATACTTTTAAAATTAACAGAAAATTTTTTGTTATTGTTTTTAAATTTTGGTCAGAATATTTGGAACTAGATGAATTCCAAGATAAACAAACTAAAGAGCTAAGTTAATGACTGTACTGTTTTTACTGCTACAGAATTCAAATCCTTCTGTGCCATCTCTGACTAATTCTTAAATTGGGGATCATATGGTGTCAAACAACGTGAGAGCTTCTGGCAAGCAAAGCAAAACTAAGGGATAATGTCACAGTGGGGAGTGTTGCCAATCAATTGAATCAATTCTAAGCAGTAAGAGATGAGTTTTAAATGGGAATAGTCACAGTTAATAGAATTGTAAGAATCCTGGTGAATTGATAAACTCTGTCACATGTCTGTCCCAATCAGCTTGGCTTAGTCTGACTTAAAGATAAAGTTCTACTTGGCTGTTACTGACAGAGCCTGAAATGGAGTTAAAGATCCAAACCCAAGTGTATCAGTTGGGTTGCTCAGTGAAGAGCTTTAGGAATATTTCAAAGCTATAGATACAAACAGGTGTGACCCCTCTGACGAAATGAACACAGCAGAATTAAAAATGAAGGTAAGTGGTTTTATCAGAAGCTTATTCTCTAAAACAACGCAGGATAACATACTTCCTTTTATCTTGATATCCAGCAAGAAACTTGCGTTATGAAAACCATTTGTAGATTACATTAGATGGAAAGTTAAGTCAACATTTGAGATATTAGTAAGGCCATTACTGAGTTTTAGGGAAAGAATGAGGACCTTCCATGTTGGGGCTGTGGTCCTCAATACAACAGTGATGCTGGTGACTGATGAAGAATGTGTAGAAAAGACAGGAGTGATTTTGAGGATTGAGAGTTGGGTTGAGAAAATAATGAGAGATTAGAGACTGCCTAATTGAATCTTCATTCAGGAGTGATGTGGGTAATAATGCATGAAAATTTTAAACTTTCTAGTATCTGTGAAGGAGAAAGACTTAGTGCTTTTAGAGCAATAAATTCAAGTTAATAATTAGGATAAACCTTCTGACAGTGTTACTTGTTTTACTTGGGAGAGAAACTGCTCCTGAAATGGAGAAATAGAGAAAGTTAAGCCAAATACCAGCTAAGTGAAGTTTTAAAATAGGGTAGGATTGTGGTGTCTAAGGCACCATCTGTTGGCAGTTATCTGACTACAAAACCTGAGTTCATGGTTGGCCTGATTTTTGTATGAATCCCTTGGCATTTTGATGTTTAGAAGAAGTAAAGTAACTGCACAACATCCCCTCTGACTGAGGCCACATCAGTAAAAAGGGAAGCATAGTCTCTTCTCTGCCTCAAGGTCCTCAAGGGAGACACGAGTCAGGAATGAATGTAGGTGAGTAGAAAGAAGGGATAAGGGAAGAATAGCATAAGGCCTTTGGTTGCTTGTGCTTTGGGGCAATATTTTTGTGGTCACTTTCATTCAGTACCTGGATCTCTGAATTTCATGGGAATGATGGGGGCCTCTTGTTAGTACCTTATGTTTACATCTGTTTGTCAGGTGGCACTTCTAAGTAACAGTAGACAAGTTTCTAGTATTTCTTGGATTTATTTGTTTCTAGTGGTAGTTCCAAAGGTTCTAAGATCAAACCCTTAGAGTCACTCAGATTTTGAATCCACTCCTGTGTTTGTAGCATCTTGGTTGTTTTCTTGATTTCTTGTGTGTAATAATCTTGGGTGACCAGTATTTCCTGGCCTAGAATGATATTTTTCTTACCTTCTCTTGGGATCTTTAGGAGGACAGACCTTTAATTCCTTCTTTGTATTATCTAGGCCCAACTATTGAGCATTTCTATAACAATCTCATATGGCTTCTCTGCAGCCATGCAAACCACATTAAAGACAGCCTAGGTTTACAACAGTACCCAGAGTGAGAAGTACCTATACCAAGAGTGACAAGGGCTTTGGGGAAGCTAAGGAATAGGAGACATATAGTTTTATGGTGTAATGTAAGGAAAGAGATATACTAGTAATATAGAGATGAGTAAACAAGTTTTAAATAGACTATGTCTCTTTAAGACAACAAACATTTATTTTTTTGTTAATATATGCAAGTCCCCAGGCTAGAAATTCAGAGCATTTAAAGACAAATGAAATACAAATTAAAGAACTCAACATTTCATGGGTTGAGGGTGGGCATCAGACACATGACATTTGACGTAAACTGGGTAGTGATGTGATCCTGTTGTCTCAGACTATGGTAAAGGAGTGACAAGGCAACAAACGACAGGTCATGTTTTCAAGGTCACTTATCTTGGCACCTCTCACTTACACAGCTGCAACCCTCACCTATGAGAGAAATTAGGCTGTAGGTTTAAGTGAAAATTAACATTATTTAGGAAATGGTTCTTAAGGTGATCTCATTTTCTCCTCTCTCCCCTATATGCTTTTTCACTCATCTGATTTTGCCATCATATTCGTTAGAATGATTTATAAATGGCCATTTCCAGATTTTTCTTAGTTTTCATTAGTTTTAGTCTTAAATCATTCACAGACTCATGGGACTATATATTTCATCATTATTTCTGCCTTAATATGTCCCAAGCAGAATTTACCTTCATCCCTGATGGTACCCACCTCTTCTAAGTTTCATGACTCTAGCCTTCACACTGTCACAGAATCAGGTGTCTGTCACCCAGGTTCCACATTCTTTTATTATCTTTAATCCTTTCTCCCCTTTACTTTGTATATCTGAGTGCCAATAAGTGTCAACTACTATATTTGTCTAACAAATCATCATTCTTCTTCAAATTATCATTAACTTTCCCTTTGCCTACTGAAATTACCTTTCTTTTCTTTTTTTTTTTTAAACGGAGTCTCGCTCTGTCGCCCAGGCTGGAGTGCAGTGGCGCGATCTCTGCTCACTGCAAGCTCCGCCTCCCGGGTTCCCGCCATTCTCCTGCCTCAGCCTCCCGAGCAGCTGGGACTACGGGCGCCCGCCACCTCGCCCGGCTAGTTTTTTGTATTTTTCAGTAGAAACGGGGTTTCACTGTGTTAGCCAGGATGGTCTCAATCTCCTGACCTCGTGATCCGCCCACCTCGACCTCCCAAAGTGCTGGGATTACAGGTGTGAGCCACAGGTGTGAGCCACCGCGCCCGGCCGAAATTACCTTTCTTTTATCCATCTATAATTTATTCTACACACATCAGCCAGAGTAATCTTTTAAAAATGCCAGTAATATCTGGGTATTGCCCAATGTCCAATGCCATCCCATCACATTTAGAATAATTTTTACTTCAGTGTAGAAGCACCTATATGATATAGCCCCCTTCTAAATCTCCAACTCCATTTCACCTTGTTTCTTGCTCACTGCATTCAAATCCACATTGCCCTTCTTTCTGTTCCACCACCACACTAAAATTGTTTCCTGTTAGGGCCTTTGCATTAGCTGTTCCCTCTAGTTGTGATGCTTGTCCACATCCTTTCTTGACTGGCTTCTTCTGCCATTCAGGTCTCAGCTGAAATATCTATCAACTGCTCAGAGAAAGCTTCAGTGAAAATCCTCTTCCCCTCAGTTTTTCTGTATAACAATGGCCCTTGGTATCATTCATTGATCTCTGGTTTATTATTTATTTGTATATGCTCTATTAGTGCTTTGGGCTTATCTGTTATCTATGTATCTAAACTAGCCTATCTATCTATCTATCGCTATCTATCTATCTATCTATCTATCTATCTATCTATCTATCTATCTATCTAGATATAAAGGCTGCTTGAGCCTTCTAAAGTGTCTGGAACAAACATCAACACAGAACCAAACATAGCACTTACACTGAGAATACAGAAATTTATGAGATAAGCTGTTGCTATTAGAAATGCACCTGTTATCAATTTAACATTGTTGGCTGGTCTGTAAGCCCATGCAACCAATTGTTCCCTCTCAGACTTCTTTCTATAATTTTAACAGACTTTTCCCTTTGAATTTACATCTTTGGAAACATAATATCATGGGTGTGTTTTACCATACTCAAGGAACTGTTCTGTCTTTTCAAGTCAGCTTCATGTAGATCTGATGCCATCATTCTGTCATTTTTGTGTATCACCTTCAGTGTTGAATTATGAAACTGCTTTGCTTATTATTGTTGTATGTGTTTCAGTCCTGTGTTAAATAGGCAATTAATATTCTATATTACATTAATCTAAATTCACCATATTACTCAACATGGACTAAGCATCTGACACATTCTTTTCAGGTTGTTTCTTCAACATGATCTCTCTATAATGATAATGGTCTCTAAATATGATATTAGGAAAATGGTATTTTGTTTCTTCATCTGTTGTTTTCTTTCCAAAAATAGGAAAGAAAAAGAAAGTCTGCCTTCAGGAAAACTTTCACTTATAGCTTTTACCAAAAGAGAATAAGCAACTGATTGCAGAGAACAAGACTGATGGTTTTATTTTACTTCCCAGCAATAAACAGAGTGAAAATGATAATTATGAACATTTTAAAGTTTTTTGAAAGGAAAATGTGTCTCAAATTAATTTTTTGCTTTATATATTTCTTTAGAGTAAAGAGGGCTGAAATTTAATCATCTTCCATTTTCAGTATACTCTGAATAGCATAAATCCTACCAAGCTTTTAGTTCATTTCTTTGAGGAAACTCTCTTCTTTACATTTCATTTCCTGAGCCCTGCTTGGCAGTCCAATTTGGTGCTATCCTGAGTGCTGTTTCAAAATTGGTCTAATTGCAAATGTTGGAGACCACTTAAACTGTGGAAACTTATTACCCATTAAATGTTTTTGTTCATAAAAAGAAGATATATTGAATGCAATTTACCTACTATACTCAAATATATACTTAATATTATACCTAATATGTTTAAATAAAATAATAAATTAACAATTTATTATTTGTTACTCATAAAAACAATTGTCATTTAGTGAGGAACTATTACTCTTTAGGGCCAAGACTAAAAACTATACTGACACTTAAGAATAATACGGTGTAGTTATTATTACCTCGATTTTGTACATGGGAAACTGAGGCTTAAAGAGTTTAAGAAAGATGTCCAAGTGGCAGAAGTAGAATTCAAATAGGGTTCTTCGTGGCTACAATACCTCTGCCCTTAATTTCCTTGCACACCATTTTTGTTGATGCTGTGGTCAAGCAGACTTATATTCAGATCCTGCTCTGCTTTTACCATAGTCAGTTGCAGAATCTTGAATGATTGGCTGGTTCCACTGGAACTGGTAGACAGATTGGCAGGTGATCTCCTAGGATGATTTCTAGGCTTTTGTTTATGGTTTGTTGAAAAGAAAAATGGTATTTTAAGTCACACGATCTGGATTTAAATCCTAGGTCTAGGAATCCCTTGGGCAAGTTGCTTAATGGGTTTGAGCCTTAGTCTTCTTGCCTATAGATTTGACAGTATTCATATTTTCCTTCAGGCATTATGTTATATAAATTTGTATTGGGTTAGAGGATATCTTAACTCAAATCCAAATGGTAGTCCAAAACAATTGGCAAGTTGATGGGAGGGTTCTACCAGAAACCTATTTGCACAGGTGCTTTGGAATCTTCTGGTATGTCTGGAGAAACGATGAGATAACCTGAACATATGTCTTTTCAGGGGAATAAGAAGTCTTTAGGAAGAAAATTCATGCTCAGAAAAGAAGGAGCCAGTGGTAATAAATTTGACCAACTAATAAAAACTTAATTTTTGGATAAAAGTAAAAATTAAAAATAGAATTTGGTGTTAATCATGGAAGACAGAAATTGTCTTCCAACTTAGTTTCCACTGAAATTAAGATCAAATCCTAAGTAGAGCATAAAGACTGAAAGAGCTATTCATTAAATTATTTGTAGAGCTTTGTGGCACAAGAAAAAGCTGCTTTGGGATTCCTTTGATGGAGGAAGGCACAAAAAAAGAATCTCCCTTAATTAGCCACAGGCCACTTCACAGATTTAGAAACTCAGGGCATTTGAGAACTGGAGACAAAGGTCTAGGAAGCACCAGTGGCATCAGAAGAATATTTTTCAGAAGAGTAACTGGTCTGGGTGAGGCCTGAATGTCCCGCATTACCATCAATGCATGGTGGATGTGACTGCACACCAAAGATGCCCTGCTGGGCTGTGCCTGGCAGCAGAGGATTTGCTCACAATGACATTTGTGACATTATCTGGGTCCAATAAAGAAAACATCTAAGAGATATTTTAGATGATGCTGAGGCTCTATGAGAGCAGTCAGGAACAAAACACAAAAGTCAGTGTAATCATTGTTATTATTGATCAACATACACTGGCAAGATCTGCGGAGATGGGTTTAAGGATAATACATGAGAAAAATTATATTGTAAAGTGTTATTCTTAGTTTTCTCCCACTCTTGGCCCCCCTACTGCTACACTGGAAATTCTCAAGGCATTCTTGTGTTTCATAAATAAGGTCAAATATCACACCAAAACTACACTGAAGAGTGTTAAAAGATACTTTTCAAAAAAATTAAAATGATCATTCATACAAATGAATATGTGTCTAAGATTGCATTCAGTTCATTAATTATGAGGGAATAGGATGATGGCATGGTGCTATGGACTGAATTGTGATCTTCAAAAATGGAAGTCATTACCCCCAGTAGTATCTCAGAATGTAGCTGTATTTGGAGATAAGAGGTAATTAAGTTAAAGTGAGGTCTTTAGGGTGAGCCCTAATTAGTCTAATTGGTATCCTTAAAAGGAGAAGAAATGTAGACATACAAGGATGCCATGGATGTGCACACACAGAGGGAAGACGACATATGGACACAGCCAGAAGGCAGCCCTCTGCAAGTCGGGGAGACAGGCATCAGGAAAAACCAGCCCTGCCAACACCTTGATCTTGGACTTCAAGGCTCCCAAACTGTGAAAAATAAATTTTAGTTGTTTAAAGCACCCAGTTTATGGTATGTTATTATGATAGCCTTATCTAACTAGTAACTTAGTAGGTTCAAAGAGCATCTGAGAAGCTGGGAATTTATAGACAACTTAATGAAGGAATATTAGAACAAAATTTCTTGATTAGATACAAAGCTGGTAATGTCCTTCAGAAGAATAAACCATGACTTTGGGACTATATTTTCTGTTAGATAAAGTTAGCTCCATATCTATGAAACAAAAATCTATCAACACATAGCTTCACTTAAATCTGGAACTTTGAGTTCATAGTAAGTAGTGAGTCGAATAAAGTACATTCCCTAGATAACTAAATAATCTTTGGGGTACCTGTTAAACAGTGCCTTTCTATATATTTAGAGAATACCTCACAAGTTTTAAACAATTTTTCAAAGCAAAAGAAATTTGTTTCTTCCTCTTAGTCTAAGAATAGCCACTCTAATCTACATCTACTGGTCAAGGAAATGTTCTTCCCCAATTGATTAATAGGAGGTATACTACTCCTATTGTAAAATCTAAATCTAATGTAAAAATCTAATTCTCAATCATAGGAATGTGACATCACAATAGCCTGACCTTGTGCTGTCTCTCAAAGTTTGGGTTATTCAGTCTTGTATGGAAAGTCAGTGGTTCCATCTAGAGAGTTAAACCTAACCTAAGACCTTTCTCAGATGTCTCTAACAGCATAAAGAGATAAGATAGGTGTGTATCCTCCTGTAACTTTTAGGTCTGTATTTATGATCTACTGTGAGTAATTACTTGGATATTTGCATTCTCAAGAACCAGCTATAATAGTAACCCAGCCCAATGCCTCCCTGAATCAGGCAGGAGACAAAATTCTGTACTGGAAACAATATTTGGAGGTATAGATCTGTCACAGGGTACGGTCAATTAACATAAACAAACAACATTTAATTTTCCACACATTGATCAAGAGATTTAGTGCAATTCCAATAAAATTCCCAAGATAATTTTTCTTGTAGAAATGAACAGAGTTATTCTAAAATTTATATGAAAATCATAAGGATCTAGGATAGCTAACATAATTTTGTGAAAAGAGCTATAAATTTGGAGGATAACACTAGCCCCAGTTTAAGACTTAATATATGGCTATACTCCCATTTGCAGAGTGATAGACTCATAGATTAATGAAACAGAATAGAGAGTACAGAAGAGGACCCACCAAATTCTGACCGATTGATGTTTGACAAAGGTACAATGGTAATTCAATAAAGGAAAGAGTAGTCTTTTTAATAAAGAGTGAAATTGTCCATTAATATGCAAAAATACACTTTAATCTCACACCTGTTACAAAAATGAACCCAAATTGGATCATAGATCTAAATGGAAAATGTAAAATTATAAAGCCTTCAGAAGAAAACATAGAAGAAAATCTTTGTAAACTGGGATTAGGCAAAGAATTCTTAGACATTATTCCAAATGCATGATCCATTAAATATAAAAATTGATAAACTGGACTTCATCTGACCTTAAAACATTTGTTCTGCAAAAGATTTGTTAAGACAATGTAAATACAAACTACAGACTGGAAAGAATATATGCAGATTACATATTTGACAAAGGAATTGAATCCAGAATATATAAAGAACGCTCAAAACTCAACCACCAGAACACAACCCAATTTAAAAACAGGCAAAAGGTTGGAATAGATGCTTCACCAAAGAGGATATATTGATGGCAAAAAACACATTAAAAATGTTCAACATCCTGAACAATGAGAACACATGGACACAGGGAGGGGAACATCACACGCCTGTTAGGGGTGGGGGAGGTGGGGGAAGGATAGCATTAGGAGAAATATCTAATGTAAATGACAGGTTGATGGCTGCAGCAAACCACCATGGCATGTGTATACCTATGTAACAAACCTGCAGGTTCTGCACATGTATCCCAGAACTTAAAGTATAATAATAAAAAAGAAAAAAATGTTCAACATCCTTGGACATTTGATAAATACAAATTAAAATTAAATGAGATAACTCTATATGTAGGCAAGGATGCAGAGCAACTGAAACTCATACATTGCCACTGGGAATACAAAATGGTACGTCCACTCTGCAAAACAGTTTAGCAGTTATTATAAAGTTAAATGTATACTTACCATATGATCCAGCAATTCCACTCCTAGGAATTTACTTTAGAGAAATGAAAACATATGTTCACGTAAAAACCTATACATGAAAGTTTGTGGCAGCTCTATTCATAATTGCCAAAAAGCTGGAAACAACTCAATTGTCCTTTAACAGCAGAATAAATAAACAAACTGAGGTATATCCAGGCAATGCTATACTACTCAGCAATGGACTACTGATATATTCATTGGATAAATTTCAAAGGCCTTACACTAATTGAAAGAGGTTAGTCTCAAATTTTTACATATTGTATGATTCTATTAATATGATATTCTAGAAAAGACAAAACTATAGTGATGAACAGATCAATGGTTTTCAGGGGGTAGGGAAGAAAAAAGAAGTCGACTACCAAGGGGTATTTCAAGGAATCATCTGGAACGACAGAATGATTCTGTTTCCTGATTATGATGGTGGTGACATGAACCTCTATGTGTATCAATTCATAGGACTGTACATGAAAAAAAGTCAGTTTAACTGTATGTTAATTTTAAAAATTCTTAAGAACAGCACCCTGCCAGGCTCTCTATGAAACAAAATGCCGTCTCTGTTCTTGCATCTATTGCCATTTGCAATCCTTTTCAACAGAGACCCTCACCCACTTCCTCTACCTACTCCATAACATTCAACAAATTGTTCTCCATCTCAGTGAAATCGCTCCCCAAGGGCACTCATGATTCCTATTCTCCTACCCATGAAACCTTCACTAATAATTCTGGCTCCCTGTGCCCTGTCATGTCTCAATTCCTATAACTCTTCCTCTAGATCCTTATTTTTGGCACGTATTCTAACACTTAGATTATTTTAAAAATGTTTCAGGTGCATATATTGGTCTGTCATGACCAGAAAGTTTTTTCCTCAAAAAGCATGCAGATAGAGAACAAACTCCAGACTTGCTGGAGCCAGAGTAATCAAAATGTTATGTCAAAAAAAAAAAAAAAAGCCAATATTATTTCTATGAGTGTGAGACTTTTGGGAGGATAACTTAGGACAAAATACCAGTGCACACGGAATTCTGACTGTCTGCAAAATGATTAATCACAAACTTTCATTGACAGATATACGTACACATAAGCACACATGTCCATGCGCATGCACACACACACACACACTTGCACTGAGCGTAGAATGGCCACTATCCATTCAAAATGACTAGCTGTTATCACCCTGATGTATTTTTTTAATTTTTATACTGAATGTATTCATATAATTTCATTTTCATATGTCTTTTATACAACTCCCAAGAAGTTTTCTCTACCCTGTCTTCTAATTTAATTATCTTGATCATCTTTGATCATCTATATTTTTGCAATCAAGTTCTGAAAGGGGCCAGGATATTTCGACATTGGTAATATTGCAAATGTTTTCACTCCAAACATTCTGTCTTCAGCCAGATTTGTCTCCGTGGTTTTCTCTGCTGGGGGCCCTCATTCACATTCATTTAATAAACGCTGACTGAGCACTCACCACGTGCCAGGTACTACGTTAGATGTTGTGAATAGAGTCGTAAGTAAGACACACAATGCCTCTGCATCCACAGGGTCCACAAACCAATGACTATAAATAGACAAATAAGCCAATATTTACAGGACCTATGTATAGGACGTATAAGTTATGGATGCACATAAAAGACGTGCCTGACTCAGTCAGTGAAAGTCAGAGAAACCTTCCTGGAGGCGATAATGTTTGGCTGAGTTTTCCGAACAAATAAGAATTAGATATTTCTTCCCATGGAAGGTGGGAAGGAATTGACAGAGGAAAAATCTTACGACAGCATGACAACATTAATGTCAGATAGTCTGGTATTTCACTACCCATGTAATCTGACATCTTTAAAATGTGCCTCGTCCTTTTTTTTTTTTTTTTTTTTTTTTGATGGAGTCGTACTCTGTTGCCCAGGCTGAAGTACAGTGGTACTATCTCAGCTCACTGCAACCTCTGCCTCGCAGGTTGAAGCCATTCTCCTGTCTCAGCCTCACGAGTAGCTGGGATTACAGGCACCCGCCACCATGCCCGCCTACAATTTTTTTTTTTTATTTTTAATAGAGATGTGGTTTCATCATGTTGTCCAGGTTGGTCTTGAACTCCTGACCTTGTGATCCACCTGCCTCAGCCTCCCAAAGTGCTGGGATTACAGGCATGAGCCACCACGCCCGGCCATGCATCATCCTACTACAAAGATATCCCTTGCTTCTCTGAAACACAGTGCTCTTCTGTCCTCTGAACTCAGCCAAATATCTTGCCTGCCTCTTTTTTGGCTCTTCTATGCCATCCTCAAAGTGTGGAATACCTATTCACATGAGTGAGCTGTTTAGGATCACAGGCTCTGGGGTAAGAGTGCCTGTGTTTGAATTCCAGCTGTGTGAGCTTTCGATACTTACTGCCCTCTCTAAAAGTTTCAGTTTCTTCATCTATAAAACATGATTAATAATACTTCACTAGGTTGTTGCAAAAGTTAAGTGAACTAATAAATATAACAGTACATTTATTTATAACAGTGCATTAGATATTATTAAGCATCATTATGTTACCTATTACCAACAAGTGTGCACGCCATAGTTTCCCAACTAAATTGTAAATTATTGGAAGGCAGAATCAAGTTTTACTTTAAAAACAACTAAGGACTTACACATAAAATTTCATTTAATTCCTTCAATAGCACAGTGAGTTTGATATTATTTTTCCCTTGTTTCAGATGTGCAGCTGAGACTCAGAGATGTTCGTTTAATTGCCTAAGTTTGCCAGCAAATAAATGAGAGAATTTAATCCCATGTTCTTCTCACTGTGAAGAGAGAAGTTAAGAGAGTAACACAGTTTACTCTCTTAAGAGTGTTAAGAGTAACACAGTTTACTTCTCCTGTTTCATTATGTCACACTATTTCCATGACAGTGAAACAGGAGAAGTAAATCGTGTTACTCAGGTGTTTTGTTTTGTTTTGTTTTTGGTTGCAAGCAACAGAATGGGAGTTTGCCTAACTTAAGACAAAAGGAAGTGACTGGAGGGGTACCTGGTAGCTCTGAGACTGATGTGGTGGCTAGAGGGCAAGGTCTGAGAAGACAAGCTGAGTCTCTAGTAGCTCAGCCAGGTTAGTAAGCCACCACAGCCCCTGGTCAGGGTCTGAGACATTGAATTCTGCCATCACAGTCACCCAAGCTGATGCTAAGCAGTCCCTGCTTCTTTGTGGTGATGCTTTAATTTTATGTTGCAGGCATGCTGTTCCTTTAGAGGCTAGGTACCAGGGACACCAGGTATCTGGCCTCTGGGGCCCCTTCCACCACAAGCCTATAGTCCCAGATTCTCCAACAAAGGAAGAAGTTTCTGCAACTAGGCCTCCAAGAAAAAGTTGACAAATATCCACTGATGATTATTCTTTGAGGGTGTTTGTTTTGTTTTGTTTGAGACAGGGTCTTACTCTGTCACCAGGCGGGAGTGCAGTGGTGCAACTGGCCCACTGCAATCTTGACCTCCAAGACTCAAGCCATCTTCCCACCTCAGCGTCCTGAGTAACTGGGACCACAGGCAAACACCACCATGCCAAAGCTATTTTTTTTTTTTAACATTTTTGGTAGAGATGGGATCTCACTAGGTTGCTCAGGCTGGTCTTGAACTCCTGGGTTCAAGTGATCTTCCTGCCTCGGCCCCCCAAAGTGCTGAGATTATAGGCATGAGCCATCTGTGCCTGGCCCTTTAAGGATTTTGTTTTGTTTTGTTTCATTTTTAAACCCTGCTAACTTTTCCAAAGCAATAAACATAGTACTTTTTAAACATAGAAAATAGGAGGTTGGCTTTATTTGTTCCACCTGGCTGTGCCCAAATTCTGAGCCAGTTTAGTAGCAGAAAGGAAAGATATGGGTTTCAAGTATTGGATATATCTGTGTAGATTTATGGGAAATTGAGATGATACAGAACAAGCCTAAAGATGAGGAGCAGGCCAGAATTGAAAGCATTAAGGAGCAGTTCAAGTGTAATCAAAGTGACTAAGACAAGGAAACAAACACAGATATTAAAAATCTAGGAAAGGATCCTAAGAAAGGTTGCAAAAGCAAGACTAGCTTTATATAATACTTGGGAATAAGAAAAAAGAGAATATTAATGAACAATGTTGGAGACTGTGATTTAGAGATCATAATAGAAACATCAGGGTTGGTTATAGGAAAAGTTAGAAGGAGACAGAGGAGAGACTTTAGGGCACCATGCCAGAGTTATTCCAAAAGGAAATTAAAAGTTCCAAATTCTCCTCCGCACCAAAAAAATTTAAAAGGCTGCTCAGGCTTCACATTTTCAAGCAAAACCTCAAATTCCTGACTGAGTCACATGAGCACCAAGACGCTTCATGTTTCCTTTGATGCGTGAATGTATATAACGGGGTGACCATAAGCTAGTGGGGCTCATAGCTTCAACATGAAGAATGAAGAAGGGAGAGAAAAGAGAACAACCATGACCAGAGTAGCAGAATTTAATAATAAAGATTGGTAACATTTTTATCCAAATGATCCACAGTGAGCTGCGTCTGTAATTAGACTAAGGTATAATCTGCATGTGAATTGGGTAAAGTTTTTAAATAATTTTGGGGCAGGCACAGTGGCTCACACTTTTAATCCCAGCACTTTGGGAGACTGAGGCAGGAGGACTGCTTGTGCCCAGGTTTCAGACCAGCCTGGGTAACATGATGAGACCTCATCTTACAAAAAAAATTTAAGATAATTAGCCGGTGTGATGGTGTGTACCTGTCATCTCAGCTATTCAGGAGGCTGAAGCAGGAGGATTGCTAGAGTTCAGGAGGTCAAAGCTGCAGTGAGCCATGTTTGCAGTACCACACTCCAGCCTGGACAACAGAGACAGATCTTGTCTCAAAAAATAATAATAAAATAAAATATTTTTAACTACCATTTACTGGAGATTTAATGGAATCCTCACAGTAATCTAAGTAATGGGTAAAATGACTGTCTTCATTGTATAGATGAGGAAATGGAAGTACGTGGGTTTAGATAACCTGCCCAAGCTCACATACAAACAAAGCTGGGACTTGAACTTGACTCTATGGAACCCTTTGGCAGTTAGCTGATATCTGTTGCAGATAATAGCATACTGACAATCCCTTAAATCCTAAAGCATATGTTGTTTAACATGGCAGGGAATCTGGAAGGAGGGCTGTTCAGGAGCACAGTGATATCATCAAGAACTATGGATTTCCACGTTTCTACTCTGCCCTATGTGTTGCTAACCTTTCATTTTCAAGAGCATAGTGCTAGCAGTTTCAGACATCCTAGGAAGCCATGACTACATTGTTTAAGAGGAGGGAGAATGTTCTTTATCAATCTCTTTTTTAATTTGTGAGAAAATCTTTCCTCCAGTGACCCCAGTAGGTTTCTCTGCATGTGCTATTGGCTAGTCATAAGTCACACATCTAGGCCTAAATCCAATCACCTTCCAAGATTTTGGTCTTACTATGATTAACTTACATCAATCATGATTCACTCTCTGAGGTTGTCTAAGACGTCAATTTCCCTTAGCCAGCAAAAAAAGGAAGGTACACTGGGAGAGGTCTGGTGATGGCTGTTGGTATGGAAAAAAAATTGTCTGTCACAAGCACTACCACCAACTTATTGTTCTGGGGATGAATTTAGTTTTAATATGGCTGATGGAAATGGAGGTTGGGAGAAGAGAGGAGTACAGACAAGAGGGGAGAAGAGAGAGGGAAAATGTATTGAGCACTTCCATGAATTAATGTTAGCTCCTTTTACATACTTCACAATATGCCCTTCACATGGTGCTTTTATTTTACCCATTTTCTAGAAGCTCTTTTAAGTCCTTCAAATCACACTTGAAAATGGCAGTGATGATCTGAATTCAAAATGACTGATTAGAAAGTACATGCTCTCTAGAGATACTGGTCTGTATTATACTTGTATCTGAGGTGTATAACTTCTCCCTTTAGGGGAGAATGGCTGGAAGTTATTCACCTTAGATGCAAGTATAAAACAGACCAATATTGAAGGATAACTCCCATCTTTTGGAAAGCTTGTATAATGCCTCTTTGCACCTCCAACCTTCTCAACACCCCGAATTAAGCTAAGTCATTCATCCGTTAGTTGTATGCACAGCGTGTTGTACAGTTGTCTATGTTTTTACTTCTTGGTGTTCTCTGAGTAAGAGGAAACGTCTGTGATCTTCCACTGGATCCTTGCTTCCATATATCAGAGGCTAAGGCAATCACAGGCAGCACTGGTGGGAAAGCAGAACAGAACACACGCACATGCACACACACACACACACACACAGACACACACACGAATGGAACAAGGAACTCCAAGAGGGACTTCTAATATTTCATTGTTATTGAAAATTACACTTCATAAAAAGTCTTGTTCATTTAAAGTTTGAAGAGTGACAGAAAAATGGCTTTCATACTCAAGTCTGCTAAATGTATGATAAATCAAAAAAGATGGAACAAGGAGAAACTTCAAGAAAAACAAAACAGAAAATCAGTGTGTAGTATAAATAACACTTCATTAGTGCTGTAGTGCCTTACAAAACAGTCTGAAACATTCCACAGGGTAATCGTAGTGTACAACGCAGAAGAGAATAATTTACTATCGTTAGGCGTTTGTAATCCCTACAATGGAAAGCAGAATGTATGCATGTAACTCTTTAATGATAGTGGACTTGCAGGCATAAATCCCCAAATGATGAGATGTGAATACATTTTATAAATTCAGGTTTCTGTTGGGGAAGAAAAAGTCAGGCTGTCTGGTTTGACTGGCATGCTGACCTAAGTCAATTGTTGAACCACGGAGAGCTCTAGCCTAGGGAGTGTGCTATGTTCCTTCTACGGTCTTAAGAGAGGCCAGGCTCAGGGGTTGAGCCTAGTGGGCTGGTCTCTCGCTCATCAGGCACACATCAACACTATAAACACACAGTTTTTAGCTAGTGGCAGTCAATGCCAAAGGCCTGGCTGCATGCCACACCATCTCAAGGCACTCTCAGCAAGAACTCAAATGTTTTTCTGTGAGAAAAACTTTTTCTGTACTAAGTTTTCAACACTTCAGCTGAGTGTGGGACTGAAGCAGAACGAGGGATAGGAAAAATTAATGATTTTACACTCCAGCTTTCAAAAGCCCCTTTCCTTTGGTAGCAGAGTTTCTTCTTTTCATTCTATTTAATTTTCAAACTCTCCTCAACAAAATCTCTGAAGCAAAGACCTAAAACTTATTAACACGGGAATCCAAATGAAAGACAATAGGTTAATTGTTACTTTTCCCACAGGTGTTTTAAAAAATATTGATGTGGATCCAATCCTTAAACCAAGCAAAATTTAGAAAAAGTTTTCAAAGGAGTGTTCTCCAGACAAGGATGCCTGGATGTTGGATGGGAAGTAGGGAGTTCCCAGAGGCTAGATTGGACATTATGGAGGGATTACTAGAGTTTAACCAGGGAACTGTAAAAATTATGATCAGGCAGAGAACAAAGCACTAGATCAAATCTAAAGGGGGGGCAACATAAATGTGAAGAAATAAGACTTCAGGTTAGATACCAGGAAGAAGGGGCCCGGGTTGGAAAGCAGAAGCATGAGACGAGGGTTCCAGGACCAGTGGTTCAGGGGAAGCTGTGAACAATGCGGAGAGGGACAGAAACCTGCTGTTACATCATGCTGGTTTCACGGGACAAGCTGGGTTAAAACGGGAGTTCTTCATCTGGTGGAAGGGGTGGCCTGAGAGAGAGAACAGTAATCCAAGGACAGCCTTCAAGAGGTCTGGAAAAACCCTGAACTCTTCTTTAAAATGTTGTGCAAGAAGAAAACTTGAAACTTTGGTTAAATTCTCAAAGCAATATGTCACCTGAGAATGATTAAGTATAGCAGTCCAGTGAAAAGCACCTTTGTGGGCCCTATGGATCCCATGGCAGTGGCGGTCATCTACTGTCAGTCATGTAGTTTGGGCCTGGTTCCACCACTCTGATTCCATCTTCTTTAAGCACCTGCAGCAGGGTTGGTAATCCATTCGCATTCCCTTCTTCCAGCTAGTACCTCTAAAGGAGGAAAAAATGGTTTTGCTTAACTGGGACTATTATGAAAGGGCATCTCTCTCTCTGGTGACTCACAGGAATGAGGCACCCTTCTCTGAAAAGGTAGGTTGTCCAAAACAATACTGTCTCTGTTCTTCTAGAGGAACAGCTAGTCCGTCTCAGTCTCTTGCCTTGTAGATCTCTCAGGTATGAGCCAAATGCCAGTTCACTAGATATCCTGGGCTCCAAGGGCCACGTATCAAACTGTCCAAAATGCCTCTGTCCCTAGGATGATGGTTGAAGGGGGGATGGGAATGAAATGCACAGTATATTAATAGCTCTTTTCAAAAATATTTTAAAGTTTTATACCCCCCAGGCCCATTAACTTCAAATATTTTGTGCTCTCAAGTGGATGCCAGGCCAAAGCCTCAAAACCTGTATTTAACTACCTTCTTTGCAAACCCTGCATTGATCATCTTATTTTGAGATATGGGGAAAGTTGGAGTATATTTTGGGGGGGCCATGAGTAAAACGAAGATAGAAATAGTTTGATTTCAACAGCTTCTTACTTATGGGCATTTTAAGGGGTAGGAGGCGTATCCGATGGCTATTAACAGTTTCTACTGGAGACAAGCACCAATCTATCAAAGTACAAAATATAGTATTTTGAGGAAATGGGTCCTGGAAGAACAATGGCCCCATCTGGTTCTTGGAAAAATAGGCACACGTTTACTTTACACTTGAAAAGGAAGCTTTTCTGCTCTGAATTGTACTATTTCAAGTTGATAAACCTGTTTTTGAAGGGCACATGTTGCTTTTTTTATTGGGTGCTTATAGTGACACATTCCTGCTGGTGGGGGTTGCACAGGGTAGGCAGGGGAGGTGAAGACTCAGAGGAGAGACAGGGAGGAGGGGTTCCCAAATGTCTTGATATGAAAAATAGGAAACAGTTCCTTTCTGAAAACCTGTAAGTTAACCAGCAGTAGCAACAACGATGAACTGCCATGCAGAAGACCGGCTGAGGTTTGGGTTATAAAACAATATTTGCCATCACGAGGGTTTTAGTATTCCAGTCTGCAGCAGGAGTCGCTTGTGGCCAGGCTCGGCCTTCTAGAGAAGCTCAGAGGGTTTTCTTAAAAGCCCAGCTACTCGGGAGGCTGAGGCAGGAGAATGGCGGGAACCCGGGAGGCGGAGCTTGCAGTGAGCTGAGATCCGGCCACTGCACTCCAGCCTGGGAGACAGAGCGAGACTCCGTCTCAAAAAAAAAAAAAAAAAAAAAAAAAGTCCTAAATTGTTTATAAAACAGACTCAAACACAGCGATATCTCACTTATCCAGCCCCTTTCAAAACAGATGTGCCATAGAAACACATTTTTCGATGATATTTAGGTTTATGTTATAATTTAATAACAAAATTTGCAAAATAATTTTGTTCATTTGTTTTTCTTATTTTAGTCTGATCTTTATAACAACCCATAGAATACAGCATGGCAGGCTTTATTAATCTCACGGACTTGCCCACACAACAGAGGTAGCATAATTGGTTTTTGCCTTGCTCCTCATGGCTCTCAGACTTCTGACCCCAGGTATATCTTAGAAGCTTTTTCAATATATTAAAGACAGGATAATTTGTGAAATCCTACTAGTGTTAACTCTTAGGAAAAAGAAGACTGCAACCAGAATTGAGTTAAATATAATAAGGGTTTTAAGTATCTTTTTAATATTTTAAATATTTAAAATACCTTTAAATAGTGCCAAGTACTATTAGGCACTGTCAAAGAACAAAGGAAGATCCTGGACTTAAGGAATCTCTGGGGTGAGGCCAGTGTGGTGGCTGGGATGGTGCTGGACTGGGGTGCAGGGAGTCTGGGAGGCAGGCCATTTCTAGAAGGGCCACACAGGAAGGAAAGACAAAAGCCTGAGAGGGTGGGCAGACTAGAATGGGGTCCTTAGCAAGACAACACCTGAGCTGGGCAAGGTAAGGTGAGATTATGTGGAGAGCCACCCACTGCCACCATGTTAGCAGTTTCTTCATGTATGGGATCATCCTGTCCAGCCCAGTCTCAAAGGGATCAGTCCCAGTATTTCTAGGGTTTTAAGAGGGTAATAATGGAATGATAGGCATGGCCCCTAATGGATGTTTTATTATCCTAAGTTTACCCAGGAATTTCTTATTTCCTATGACTCCGTTATCAAATTTCATCAGCTTTTGCAAAAATGAAATTTTTATCCTACTGGAATTTTTTGGAGAGCTCCCACTTTATAATATTTGCAATGACCTTGTTAGAAAGTATGTAAATCCTATTCTATTAAGTTTTAAAGTTGAAGCTTAGATAATCCATTGCCCAGGGTCTTCTGCTGAAAGGAGAAAAGGAAGTACTGTATCAGACTTCAAAATCAGCATTATCCCAAAGCTAAATGTCAACTCAGAAGGAGAAATAGAAGCACCCTTTGACCACCAAAGGAAGTCCCTTCCTTCACCCTTGGTATATTTCTCCCACTAGTAAAGGGATCCATTTCTGCCTGCTCCTGATGCCTCTTTCCAGCCTTGCCTTCTGTGCCTTTCCATGGCTGCAGGTTCTGTTCTTGAATTAACTTGACTCAGTCAGTCCCAGAGTTGGCCAATGGAGTTCCCACCATTTGTTCTGGATT
Organism: Macaca nemestrina; assembly: GCF_043159975.1. Classification (NCBI taxonomy): domain Eukaryota; kingdom Metazoa; phylum Chordata; class Mammalia; order Primates; family Cercopithecidae; genus Macaca; species Macaca nemestrina. The sequence continues at coordinate 28,677,400 of NC_092125.1, forward strand.
CCCAGCTACTTCCTGCAGTTACTTCCTAGAGAACGTGCAGCTTTGGGAGCCTGAGGTTCTTGTTTTTGATTCTGAGCCTATAATAGCACCTCACTCTTCATCATACCCTCCTAGCCCTTATAATCACCAGGAAACTTATCACTGTCCCAGTCTACACTGGAGCTTTCATTCTGGGCCCCCTTCTGAGAAGTTCTGTAGTTTTTCCAGGTCTTTTCTTCAGCTTCTGCCTTTTCCTTCTCCAGTCAGTGGGGTTCCTCCCGCAGACCCAACTTAGTGGTTAGGGCTGGATATTGTCTGCAAGTCAGTGTGGCTTTCTAGGATCAGAGTATCAACTGGGGTCAAGATTCCTTTCTTCTGGGTCCTATTCATCTGCAGGACTCCTGCTCCATCATGTTGGTTCTCAGTGCCAACCATGTGCCTGAAAATTGACTGAAAACCACAATAATGTTTAGCCATGATGAGCCACCTCTCAGTCCTGCTGCTGTCAAGTCATCATCTGTTCACTACTACCCTGGGCCTCCTGATAGCTCCTACCATACTGGACTACTTACAAATCCTGAGAGAAAACAATACTTCTGGGTTATTTAAGCCCTCTCTCAAGTATCTTCTTAAAAAGTAGAAAGACAGGACATCCATTCCAAGATGGACGAATAGGAACAGCTCTGGTCTGCAGCTCCCAACATGATCAATGCAGAAGATGGGTGATTTCTGCATTTCCAACTGAGGTACCTGGTTCATCTCATTGGGACTGGTTGGACAGTGGGTGTAGCCCATGGAGGGCGAGCCGAAGCAGGGTGGGGCATCACCTTACCCAGGAAACACGAGGGGTCAGGGAATTTCCCTTTCCTAGCCAAGGGAAGCCATGATAGACTGTACCTGGAAAACTGGGACACTCCCACCCAAATACTGTGCTTTTCCCAAGGTCTTAGCAACTGGTAGACCAGGAGATCCTCTTCTGTGCCTATCTCAGCGGGTCCCACGCCCACGGAGCCTTACTCACTCCTAGCACAGCAGTCTGAGATTGAACTGTGAGGCTGCAGCCTGGCGGGGGGAGGGGCACCCGCCATTGCTGAGGCTTGAGTAGCTCACAGTGTAAACAAAGAGACCAGGAAGCAGGAACTGGGTGGGCAGAGCCCACCGCAGCTCAGCAAGGCCTACTGCCTCTATAGACTCCACCTCTGTGGGCAGGGCATAGCTGAACAAAAGGCAGCAGAAAACTTCCGCAGACTTAAACATCCCTGTCTGACAGCTCTGAAGAGAGCAGTGTTCTCCCAGTATGGCATTTGAGCTCTGAGAACAGACACACTGCCTTCTCAAGTGGGTCCCTGATCCCTGTGTAGCTTAACTGGGAGACACCTCCCAGTAGGGGTCAACAGACACGTCATACAGGGGGATGCCCCTCTGGGACAAAGCTTCCAGAAGAAGGATCAGGCAGCAATATTTGCTGTTCTGCAGCCTGTGCTGGTGATATCCAGGCAAACAGGGTCTGGAGTGGACCTCCAGCAAATGCCAACAGACATGCAGCTGCGGGACCTGACTGTTAGAAGGAAGATGAACAAGCAGAAAGGAATAGCATCAACATCAAGAAAAAGGACATCTACATCAAAACCCCATCTGTAGGTCACCAACATTAAAGACCAAAAGTAGATAAAACCACAAAGATGGGGAGAAACCAGAGCAGAAAAGCTGAAAATTCTAAAAACCAGAGCACCTATTCTGCTCCAAAGGATTGCAGCTCCTCATCAGCAATGGAACAAAGCTGGATGGAGAATGACTTTGACAAGTTGACAGAAGTAGGCTTCAGAAGGCTGGCAATAACAAACTTCTCTGAGCTAAAGGAGCATGTTCTATCCCATTACAAGGAAGCTAAAATTCTTGAAAAAAGGTTAGACAAATGTCTAACTAGAATAAACATTGTAGAGAAGACCTTAAATGAACTGATGGAGCTGAAAACCATGGCATGAGAACTTCGTGATGCATGCACAAGCTTCAATAGGTGATTCGATCAAGTGGAAGAAGAGATATCAGCAATTGAAGATCAAATTAATGAAATAAAGTGAGACACCAAGATTAGAGAAAAAAGAGTTAAAAGGAACGAATAAAGACTCCAAGAAATATGGGACTATGTGAAAAGAACAAATCTACATTTGATTGATGTACCTGAAAGTGACAGGGAGAATGGAACCAAGTTGGAAAACACTCTTCAGGATATTATCCAGGAGAATTTTTCCAACCTAGCAAGGCAGGCCAATATTCAAATTCAGCAAATACAGAGAACACAACAAAGATACTCCTTGAGAAGAGCAACAGCAAGACACATAATTTTCAGATTCACCAAGGTTGAAATAAAGAGAAAAATGTTAAGGGCAGCCAGAGAGAAAGGTTGGGTTACCCACAAAAGGAAGCCCGTCAGACCAACAGCAGATCTCTCGGCAGAAATCCTGCAAGCCAGAAGAGGGTGAGGGCCAATATTCAACATTCTTAAAGAAAAGAATTTTCAACCCAGAATTTCATATCCAGCCAAACTAAGCTTCATGAAGGAGAAATAAAATCCTTTACAGACAAGCAAATTCTGAGAGATTTTTGTGACCACCAGGCCCACCTTACAAGAGCTCCTAAAGGAAGCACTAAACATGGAAAGGAACAACCATTACCAGCCACTGCAGAAACATGCCAAATTGTAAAGACCATCAATGCTAGGAAGAAACTGCATCAATTAATGGGCAAAATAACCAGCTAACATCATAATGACAGGATCAAATTCACACATAACAATATTAACCTTAAATGTAAATGGACTAAATGCCCCAATTAACAGATGCAGTCTGGCAAATTGGTAAAGAGTCAAGACCCATCAGTGTGCTGTATTCAGGAGACTCATCTCACATGCAGAGACACACATAGGCTCAAAATAAAGGGATGGAGGAAGATCTACCAAGCAAATGGAAAGCAAAACAAACAAACAAAAAAAAATGGGTGGGGGAGGGATGCAATTCTAGTCATTGATGAAACAAACCTTTAACCCAACAAAGATCAAAAGAGACAACGAAGGCCATTACATAATGGTAAAGGGATCAATTTACCAAGAAGAACTATGCTAAATATATATGCACCAAATACAGGAGCACCCAGATTCATAAAGCAAGTCCTTAGAGACCTACAAAGAGACTTAGAATGCCAAACAATAATAATGGGAGACTTTAACACCCCACTGTCAATATTAGACAGATCAATGAGACAGAAGGTTAACAAGGATATCTAGGACTTGAACTCAGCTCTGCAATAAGCAGACCTAGAAAACATCCACAGAACTCTCCACCCCAAATCAACAGAATAAACATTCTTCTCAGCACCACATCGCACTTACTCTAAAATTGACCACATAATTGGAAGTAAAGCACTCCTCAGCAAATGCAAAGGAATGGAAATCACAACAAACTCTCTCAGACCACATAGTGAAATTAAATTAGAACTCAGGACTAAGAAATTCACTCAAAACTGCACAACTACATGGAAACTGAACAACATACTCCTGAATGACTACTGGGTAAATAATGAAATGAAGGCAGGAATAAAGATGTTCTTTGAAACCAATGAGAACAAAGACACCACATACCAGAATCTCTGGGACACATTTAAAGCAGTGTGTACAGGGAAATTTACAGCACTAAATGCCCACAAGGGAAAGCAGGAAAGATCTAAAATCAATACCCAAACATCACAATTAAAAGAACTAGAGAAGCAACAGCAAACAAATTCAAAAGCTAGCAGAAGACAAGAAATAACTAAGATCAGAGCAGAAATGATGGAGATAGAGACACAAAAAAATCCTCGAAAACTCAATGAATCCAGAAGCTGGGTTTTTGAAAAGATCAACAAAATTGATAGACCACTAGCAAGACTAATAAAGAAGAAAAGAGAGAATTAAATAGACACAATAAAAAATGATAAAGGAGATATCACTATCGATCCCACAGAAATACAAACTACTATCAGAGAATACTATAAACACCTCTATGCAAATAAACCAGAAAATCTAGAAGAAATGGATAAATTCCTGGACATATACATCCTCCCAAGACTAAACCAGGAAGAAGATAAATCTTTGAATATACCAATAACAGGCTCTGAAATTGAGGCAATAATTAATAGCCTATCAACCAAAAAAAGTCCAGGACCAGATGGATTCACAGCCAAATTCTACCAAAGGTACAAAGAGGAGATGGTACCATTCCTTCTGAAATTATTCCAATCAATAGAAAAAGAGGGACTCCTCCCTAACTTATTTTATGAGGCCAACATCATCGTGATACCAAAGCCTGGCAGAGACACAACAAAAAAAGAGAATTTTAGACCAATATTCCTGATGAACATCAATGCAAAAATCCTCAATAAAATACTGGCAAACAGAATCCAACAGCACATCAAAAAACTTATCCACCATGATCAAGTCAGCATCATGCCTGGGATACAAGGCTGGTTCAACATACACAAATCAATAAATGTAATCCATCATATAAACAGAACCAATGACAAAACTCACAAGATTATCTCAATTGATGCAGAAAAGGTCTTCGACAAAATCCAACAGTCCTTCATGCTAAAAACGCTCAATAAACTAGGTATTGATGGAACGTATCTCAAAATAATGAGCTATTCATGACAAACCCACAGCCAATATTATACTGAATGGGCAAAAACTGAAAGCATTCCCTTTGAAAAGTGGCACAAGATGAGGAACGCCCTCTCTCACCATTCCTATTCAACATAGTGTTGGAAGTTCTGGCTAGGGCAATCGGCAAGAGAAAGAAATAAAGCATATTCAATTAGGAAAAGAGGTAGTCAAAATGGCCCTGTTTGCAGATGACATGATTGTATATTTAGAAAACCCCATTGTCTCAGTCCAAAATCTCCTTAAACTGATGAAACTTCAGCAAAGTCTCTGGATACAAAATCAACGTGCAAGAGTCACAAGCATTCCTATACACCAATAACAGACAAACAGAGAGTCAAATCATGACTGAACTCCCATTCACAATTGCTACAAAGAGAATAAAATACCTAGTAATCCAACTTACAAGGGATGTGAAAGAACTTTTCAAAGAGAACTACAAACCACTGCTCAACGAAATAAAAGAGGACACAAACAAATGGAAGAACAGTCCATGCTCACGGATAGGAAGAATCAATATCATGCAAATGACCATACTGCCCAAGGTAGTTTATAGATTCAATGCCATTCCCATCAAGCTACCACTGACTTTCTTCACAGAATTGGAAAAAACTACTTTGAAGTTCATATGGAACCAAAAAAGAGCCCACACAGCCAAGACAATCTTAAGCAAAAGGAAAAAGGCTGGACGTATCACGCTACCTGACTTCAAACTATACTACAAGGCTACAGTAACCAAAACAGCATGGTACTAGTACCAAAACAGAGATATAGATCAATGTAAAAGAACAGAGGCCTCAGAAATAACACCACACATCTACAGCCATTTGACCTTTGACAAACCTGACAAAAACAAGAAATGGGGAAAGGATTCCATATTTAATAAATGGGGCTGGGAAAACTGGCTAGCCATAAGCAGAAAGCTGAAACTGGATCCCTTCCTTACTCCTTATACAAAAATTAATTCAAGATGGACTAAAGACTTCAATATTAGACCTAAAACAATAAAAAGTCTAGAAGAAAACCTAGGCAATACCATTCAGGACATAGGCATGAGCAAAGAGTTCATGAGCAAAACACCAAAAACAATGTCAACAAAAGCCAAAATAGACAAATGAGATCTAATTGAACTAAACAACTTCTGCACAGCAAAAGAAACTACCATCAGAGTGAACAGGCAACCTATAGAATGGGAGAAAATTTTTGCAGTCTATCCATCTGACAAAGGGCTAATATCCAGAATCTACAAAGAACTCAAACAAATTTACAAGAAAAAAACAAATAACCCTATCAAAAAGTGGACAAAGGATACGAACAGACACTTCTCAAAAGAAGACATTTATGCAGCCAACAGACACATGAAAAAATGCTCATCACTGGTCATCAAAGAAATGCAAATCAAAACCACAATGAGATACCATCTTATGCCAGTTAGAATGGCAATTGTTAAAAAGGCAGGAAACAACAGATGCTGGAGAGGATGTGGAGAAATAGGAATGCTTTTACATTGTTGGTGGGAGTGTAAATTATTTCAACCATTGTGGAAGACAGTGTGGTGATTCCTCAAGGATCTGGAACTAGAAATACCATTTGACCCAGCGATCTCATTACTGGGTGTATACCCAAAGAATTATAAATCATGCTACTATAAAGACACATGCACATGTATGTTTATTGCAGCACTATTCACAATAGCAAAGACTTGGAACCAACCCAAATGTCCATCAATGATAGACTGAATTAAGAAAATGTGGAATATACACCATGGAATACTATGCAGCCGTAAAAAAGGATGAGTTCATGTTCTTTCCAGGGACATGGATGAAACTGGAAACCATCATTCTCAGCAAACTGAATGTTCTCCGCAAGGACAGAAAACCAAACACCGCATGTTCTCACTCATAGGTGGGAATTGAACATGAGAACACTTGGACACAGGGTGGGGAACATCACGCAGTGGGGCCTGTTCGGGGAGTTGGGGGCTGGGGTGGGGATAACATTAGGAGAAACACCTAATGTAAGTGATGAGTTGATGGGTGCAGTAAACCAACATGGCACATGTATACCTATGTAACAAACCTGCAAGTTGTGCACATGTACCCTAGAACTAATAGTATAATAATAAAAAAAAAGTAGAAAGACAGGAAAATGTAAAATGGTGTCATTTTAGTGTTAATTAACATATCAGATTATCTTTCAGTGGAAAAATATAGGCAGCAGGAAAGTGTCATTAAAATGTTGAGTCTATTGAGTTTGTGTTGGGGGTAAAAAGAAATCTGAAAAGGTTAAAAACTGCAAGTATAGATTAGCTTTTCTCAGTTTTGCCAACACTGGCATGAGGCTGTTAGAATCATGCCTTACAAATGTATGAAACCATAAAAATATTTTTCTTGTCGCTTAACTTGGTTCTGGAAATTCTAAAGGGAACCTTTCAAATAAAGCACAATTAATCACCAATTCAGTCATTTTGAAACACTTTGTTTCTGGAATAATTGAATAATTATATGATACTTCAAATGCAAGTTTTTGATATATATTTCTGTACCCCAAACTGAAAACTACTTTAGAAAAAGGATAATTTAATAAAGTTTTGCATCTTGAGAACTTTTGAACTGAACAAAACAATTTTATGTTGAAAAATAGAAGATTTTTGTTTTCTGGTTCTATTCTGTACTTTGTTTTTTAGTTTTTCCCTTCCCTTCTCTTTCCTCTATCCATTTTTTAGCTCCTTGCTCATGTTTTTAATCCACTTATAGCACCTAGTTCTGTGATTTGAACATGGTAGGTGCTGAACAGTGTTTGTTAAATTGAATTTAAGTCAACATCACCACATATGGGCCCATTTTACCTAAGATTTTAGGACAAGGTTGACTTTTTGTCTTTCTGTTGCGTGATGAAAGCAATTTGGCAGTAGCTAGCAACTTTTCATTCCCTGGAATCACTTTTATTATTTATTTACTATTTGTAGTACAAACATGTTTCCAGGAACTTAAGCGACTAGAATGTAGTTTCCTACTTAAATTCAATTCCTCTATTTAGGAAACTTCTATCAGAGAGAGTTTGGCAAAATTCAGAAACTGGTAAGAAAAAAATGACTGCAACTATTCTTGGGATAGAAGAGAACAGAGATGAGAAATATTTATTAAATCCCTTCACACTTACCAGACCCATAACTGTTTCCAGAACCAGTTCAATCTAATTTTGTGTCTTGCACTATTTTATTTTGGGCTTACTGAACTTCACTGCCACAGGAGGGGGAACGGGTTTGGCAACACATTTCAGACTATTCTTTTTTCCTCTCTCTTACCCCATCTTCCTCCTAAATGGTTTGGGTCTTGGCAAAACCAAAAAGTGTTTTTCTCTAGTACTTTTAATTTTTTTAATTTTTAACTAAGTGTGCATTTCAAAGAAAATGTAACCCAGCTGTTTTTTAATCTTTTAAACAACTAAATGGTACTTTGTAAAAGCCATTCAATGTCCAAGAAGAATTTAGCCTCTTAAAAAAAAAAGAAAGCCTTTCTTTCTTTGAACCAAGAATACAAGTCTTGCCAAAAGGGAAGACTTGGAACCAAGAAAGACTGGGATTTAATTTAATTTAAACTTAGAATTTATAAGTGAGAGAATGATTGCAGCCTTGGCAGAATGTAAGTATTTCCAGGTAACTGAAATTTAACTCTTTTATTTATGAGCCCTGACCACATCCAATAGTGGTACTTCTATATTCTCTTCCCTGAGGATTTCTTGGAAGGGAAAATAGTGTCTATGTGTGTGAGGATTTTGGAAAGTGGGGACAATGAGCAGGAGGTTGTAACAGGAGGAATAGTAATCCTACGTACCCAGCAGCACCGAAACAAAAAGTAAAGTCAACACCGAGGTCTCAATATTTATAAAAATGACCACTTTCACAGATGCGAAAATGAAATTTACTCTTACATTATTTACAAGTAATTTACTGAATGATCATGACTTTTAATAAAAATGGAAAGAAAGAGAGAGATTTCACTTACGAGAGAGAACATTTCCTAATTCTGGAAAGGTCTATTTGTGGTACAGTAATTCATATTTTAATCACAAACTTTTATGTACTCACTAAAACAGATTACTAAAGTTCCTCCATTTGGCAAAACTTTGTTTTTCTAATTAGATGTCACCCAGTAATTGGAAGTAACAAAACTGTATTTCTCTGAAGACATTTTATAATTCAAACATTTCACTAATGGCGAACAAACTTTCTCCATTTTCTAATGCCCTGAATTAAATTTTATTGGCAGTTAACAAGAGAGTATTTTTATAGACTTTTCTATTAAAAAAGATAAATTGTTCACATGCTAAAACTGGATGTTAGTGAGAATTATGTTGATACCACAGCAAATTTGGCCCAGACACATTATTTCCTACTGACTTAAAAGTGATACCACTTTCTATTATAACACTACTTTGCATTCGTTATCTCTAATGTTCTTTTGGCATTGGTCTAGTAATGTTTTATACTTGTTTCTTACTTTTAAAATTTTTATTCTAAATGAAGTTCAGTTTGACATACATGCACTGAGAGCCTACTATGTGCCTGGTGTTGTCAGGACTCCAGAGAATCAAATACAAAAAATAAAAATTCATTCTCACTGGTAATCTCACCGTGGCCTGACTGCAGGGTAGCAGACGGGGTGGGTATGAGGGCAAGAAAGGAGTTGAACACCATAAAAAGGACAAATGCAATTTCAGAGGGTGGAGAAGAATTACGGCCTCTAAGTCATTAGAGCTTCATAGGAAGTAGAAAAAGAAAGTTCTTGTTCAGGTGAGAAGTAGCTCCTAGGGGCAAGTGGTTTGCAAAATGGACAGTGCCTATGTGCAGGAAAAAAGAAGTTGGTGCTTCTGGGTGGCTACCGCCCACACTTGGGCTGTGTGCCTGGAAAGGGTGGCAAGGACTGGATCTGAGGCCTCATTTACTTCACCTGCTGAACTAACATAACTACTGCATTGACTCTCTGAGGAGACAAGAGGAATTGGGAGAAAATTCATGTCTGATAAAAAGCTTTAAGAAGTTGTTGTGGGGATTATGACATTAAACCCCAACATAATCTTACAAAAGTTTCACCAAAATCTCTATTGTTCAAGAATGCTTTTGGTGCTTTTTTCTTTTATTCCTGGAGGATATTAAGTAGTTTTGAAATCTGCATCAAAATTGACTTGAGGTGTCAACAGAGGATAGAAGACATCTGAATCACAACAATAACTAAGTCACACTCTTCCCTTGGAGTAGCTCACTGACTAGTGGAGACAGACGGACAACCTAGACAGGTAATTTGAATACAGTCTGGTAAACTCAATAGCATATATGCAGAGGGTGTGCTGTCTCAGGGAGCAGGTGCTAGATCTAAGTTGTGCCCTGGACAATACCTAGCAACATTCACGTATGTGGTAAGTAACTACTTGCAGAATCAAACTGAAGAAATAGTGCAACTCTGGATCTATTTACTAATCTATTTTTCTCACCTTCAACAATTTTTCTTAAACTAAATCAGTTATAATTTATTTACTTTTCCTCAGATCCAAAGGAAATAAAATCGTTTGAGAAAGAATGATTGGGCAACTTTGAGGCATTTTTTTTGAAACTCATGTGTGTTTTCACTTCCTATTTCCTTATTGTTTAGAAAACAAATACTTGAATAAAATTCAAGTTCAATAGCTTATGCAGATTTTTCTTAAACTAGTAATAGAAAGCACCAAGAATCCAGGTGCTTTCATTGTGAGAAATTTGAACTGATCTGGGCATTTATTTTCATGGTAATGAATGTGTAGCAGAGGAAAAAGAAGGAAAAAAAAAAACTATGACAACATGAAGTCATCATCCTTCCTGTCCAGGGTGAGAGCCCTTAGAATGGCTTAGTGACAGATACACTGAAGGACAGAACCAATTACAAAAGGACTAGGGCTGATAGGACCACACAAGAAAAGAGCAGGTTGGGCGCCACATAGTGGCTCACACCTATAGTCCCAACACTTTGGGAGGCCGAGGCAGGAGGATTGGTTGAGGCCTGGAGTTTGAGACTAGCCTAGGCAACATGAGAAGACCCTGTCTCTACAAAATATACAGAATTAGTCGAATGCGGTGATGTGTGCCTGTAGTCACAGCTACTGGGGAAGTTGAGGTGAGATCAAGTCTGCGTTGAACCGTGATCATGCCGCTGCACTCCAGCCTAGGGAACAGAGTGAGACTCTGTCGCAAACAAACAAACAACAACAACAACAACAAAAACCCCAAAACAACAAAAAAAAAGAAAAAAAAAAGAAAAAGAAAAAGAAAGAGCAGGTTGGTGAGAATTGGCATGGGCAAAAAGAGAAGGATGTGGAAAACATAGAAAGCTCAGGCTATTTGACTGCATTATATTGTGGAAAAGATGGAAAGGCTTGAAAGGGCTTGCATCCAAAAAAAGCCTTTGAAAAAATGTCATTCTTATCATTATAGTGCCCTGTGAATCTCTACAGTTTTTCTTTGTCTGTTGGAGTTTTTGTATTAAAATTCCAGTACCCTTGTTTTGTACAATTTTTTTACCATTATTTGTCAAGAAGTAAGTATTGCTTTTTACCTATGACAATGGTTTGAAAAGGAAAATCTATGTGGCGTCAGGAAGTAGCTGCTCCTGACTGGAGAAAAAGATCTAGCAGGAAAAGTGGGAAGGTGCTAGAGAAAACCTATGATTGCTTCACAAATTTGTCCAAGGACAGCCTTACCCTACAAAACAGACATCGTCCTTATGACCTAACATGTTGATAATCAAGATTTAAGCTCATCCACTTTCTTGCTTGCATGGAAAGAAGGAAGAGAATTCTTATACCTTCAATATCTGTGATTATTAGGTGTTTTCACAAATGATTTTTTATGTACTTCTCGTAACAATTGCATGGCATACCAGTTATCATTTCTATAGCTAATGAAAAACAGAGTTGGAATGTAAACCCAGAATTCTAACAATAAGTCCAATTCTCTTTTTCCTTTTCAAGATGATTGTTCATTTCCTGGCACTACTTGTTTCCTTTTTCTCTCTAACGATCCCACTATTGGCATGTTGGATAGTCTTAGTCACATTTTCTCTGAATATCTCCCTGAATTAGGTACGATTGTTCCAATTTATAGATGAGATAATTGAGGCACAAACAGATTAGGCAACAAGCCAGTGTTGCAGAGCTAGATAACAGTACAGCCAGGGTGCCATCTCAGGCATACCGCCATGATCTGAGCCAACCCTGGGGCTTTTTCTGCCTCTTGGTTTCCAAGAGGCCATCCCGTTTTGACTGTGATCTCCCTAGGATCCTGAGAACCCACTGGTTTATTTGTTGTGGGTATCACTAGAGGCTTGAAAAAAACATCCAGTGACCTTGGCACTGAGATGATCTACAAGTAGATGTGCAAAACTTGGCCGTCGCCACGGTCCCTTCAATAACGCCAGATTAGCGATGGGAAAACTGAAGAGTCTTGTCTGGTGTGGAGTTCCTGTGACTGCTTTCACCCTGGTGCTGTCCCAGACCAATTTGGAGTTTACGGAAAAAACTAATAGGAACCAGAGTAATTGGAAACATTTTGCAGAGATAAGCTAGCAAGTTCAGACTTCCATTTTTTTTCTAATGAAAAAGCCATAAAGGAAACATGTCAGAGAGTGAATATTGCCATCTCCCCTCCACCTCTAGTGGAAAGCAAGCAGGTAAGCAACAGGATACAGGGCGTCTTAGCAGAGTCTCTCATAACTCTGCCCCTCACTTGAGTGTAAATCATTCTCCAATTGCAGATCAGACATAAATCGTTCTGAAACCACAGTGCTCACTAAATGTTATTGTGTTATTGAGACATAAATCCTATGTCAGCTCGATGAAATGTCTATGGCCATTGCATTAAACAAGTCAAGGCAACTACTTAACGATTTCCAAACATTCTATTATTAAAGTTCAGACAAGAGGTTTGAGAGGAAAGCCATGTTAAAATGGACTTTAAACAGCCATTTCTCACATTTGTTTGATGAACAATAGCCATAATGAGTGCCCCAGCTCTGAACTCCATCTCAGCAGACAGGCTTAGAATGGACAACATAGGTCATTAAGAGGAAGCAGCCTTGGTTTTGGGAGCCCCCTTTGACCTTTGCAACTTCTCAGTATGTAAAGCACAGGCATCTCTATTTTATGTTGATTATCATCTCAGGCATCTCTGTTTTAACCTGTCTCTAGGGCACCTTCTACAGGGTGAAGAATGAAAAGAACTTGCTTTGTCCAATAGTTGTGATACCAGTCACCTGCTAATAGCTCCAATATATGTAAATTAAGTAGAGCATTTTCTATCTGGACAGCTCCTTAGAGTTTCTGAGAATTTCTCCATGCATTTGATCTACATCCTCTTCCCCTTTCCCTGCTACTCTATAGAAAAACTGAAATGATCAAAAAAAGAACTTTTCTAACATCTTGCGTCTACATTACAAATGTATCTGCATCTTCTTTTCCATCCCTGATGTCAGCATGGGAGACACGTTCTTCCGTTGACTCATGATGAGTCATTCTACCTCTCCTGGAGTTTCATCCTTTTTGTCCCTTCCCTCGCTCCCCACTCCCCAGGGACTTTGCAGTACCGAATTTTTTTCTCATCCTTGCTCTATTTACAACCATTTCTGTTTTTACTGACCCCTTCCCATTATCATTTAACAGACTCAAGTCCTCCACATATTTAAATAAGCAAATAAGCCTCTGTCAAACTCCACCTCCATCTTCTGTCTTATATGTATCCTTCTTTCACTGCTAAACTTTTGTAAAATAGATAGATATGTAATAGTTGTACGTATTTACAGGGATCACATGGCATTTTGATACATGCACACAAACTATAATGATCAAATCAGGGTAGTAGAGATATCCATTTCCTCAAATATTATCACTTCTTTGTGTTGGGAACATTTCAAATCTTGTCTTTTAGTTGTTTTGGAAATATACAATAAGTTATTTGTAACTATGGTCTTACTCTCTTACTCTTCACCTCCCCTTTAATTCTCAAGCCATGACAGTTTGCCAAAGTCACTGGGTAGGTTAGAAGTCTGACTATAAGTACAAGAAAACCCAACTCCAACTGGATTAAATTATGAAGGAAATTTTGGCTCACTTAACTGGAATACCAGGGATAGAAAACTGATCAGACATCATTCCATCCTGTGGCTACAGGTCTGCTCTCTTACATGAATCAACTGGGCACAAGATGGCTGCAGCTGGTCTTGACTTCACCTTGGCACACAAACAATATTCAGAAGACGGAAAGCCATCCCTTCTTACAGGTTTTTTGGAAACATAGAAACTTTTCCTACAAAGTCTCAGAAATTTCCTTTCACATTTTCTTGGTGTGAATTATCTGTTATGTGCCAATTCCTGAAACAATTATTAAGGCCAGAGGGATGCCATGCAAGTGTCTCACTTACAAACATTAAAATTTCTCATATATCAGTAGTTCTCAACCAGGAGTGATTTTATCCCTGAGGGTACATTTGGTATTGTCTGGAGTAATTTTTTACGGTTATGACTGGGGTGGGGTAGTAATGGCATCTAGTGGGTAGAGGCCAGTGATGCTGCAAAACATCCTACCATGCACAGGATATCCCCCTACAACAAAGGATTACCAGCCTAAAATATCAATAGTGTCAACATTCTTTGTTATCTCCCACATCCCATAAATGACTAGCCTCTGTGAATGCTAACTCTCACTTTCCTACTTCAAGTAACTATCATTTTTCACTGGTATTATTTCACCTGCATCATTTTTCTAACTGGGATGTCCAATTTTGCTGCCATTCAATTCACTTTTCATAATGCATTCTATATCAATTAAGGTCTGGCTATTTAAGAAATAAAATTAAAATAAGCAAGATATAAATTTATTTTTCTCTCATGCAAAAGAAGTCTGAAGTTAGGTGGGTCCGGGGTTAAAAGTAGAGTTCCTTGGCATGGACCCAAGTTTGTTCTATCTTGCTACTTTGCCGTCTTTAACATGTGAATTTTTCTATGTGTTCCGAAGCATTTGATTGAGCAACGACAATCACAACCACTGTGTCAACTAGCAAGAGGGGAAATGGCAAAGAAAGGGTTAACTTCCTAGAAGTTAAACATATTTGTTCTGCTTACAGCTCATCAGACTTTACTTGGTCCTACTGCCACCCTTAGCTATGAAAGCCTGTCAAATGTGGGGCTTATTTCAAGTGCCTGTGGATTTAACTAAAAATTACTATTTCTACTCTTAAGGAAGGTGTGAGAAAATACATATTGTGTAACAACCAAATAGTCTCTGCCAGAAAGTCAGAGTCATCTTTCTAAAGCGAAAAAATGATCATGCAATTTCTGCTTAAAATCCTTTTTAGATGACTCTATATGACAAATAGAATAAATTTTGAACCCCCTAATTAAAGAGGTTTAAAATGCTAATCACAGCTGGGTGTGATGGCTCATGTCTGCAATCCTACCACTTAGGGAAGCAGAGGCAGTCAGATTGTTTGAACCCAGGTGTTCAAGACCAGTCTGGGCAACATGGTGAAGCTCTGTCTCTACAATAAATACAAAATTTAGCCAGGCATGGTGGCGTGCGCCTGTAGTTCCAGCTACCTGGGAGGCTGAAGTGGGAGGATCACCTGAGCCAAGGCACTCCAGCCTGGGTGACAGAGTGAGACCCTGTCTCAAAAACAAAAAACAAAAAAGGTGCTTATCACTCTTTGATCTGTGGTGAACTTCTCTGGTCTTGTCTTTAATGATTTCCCCAAACTTATGCTACCTTCTCAAATGCAGTTATACTGCACTTATTAACAGATTCCTAAACTACTCTTTCTCTTTGTCTCGCTCTATGCCCCTTTCTCCGCCTGAATTGCCCTTCCTTCACTTACCTAATTTCTGCTCCTTGTTTCTCTCTTTTCTCAGATCAGATGTTATTTTCTTTGGGACTCCTTTCTGGACACATCATGATTGAGTGAGGAGGGCTCTCTTCTGTTTTCCCACAGCCCAAAATGCTCAGCCTTATTTGAATAATGTATTGTCATTGCCACTTTCCTTCTTGCATTGGCCCTTTAAGCTCTGCTTCTTTAGGGCAAAGATTGTTTAATAATACACAGTAAGCACTTATTAAATAATACTTGAATAAACGACTGCATTACCTCATTTGGCCCTCAGAAACACCCTTCAAGGCAAGCAACCTTATTTATTTTTACAGACTAATTAACTAAAGTTAAGGAAATTTATGTGTGCCCAAAGCCATAACACCAGCAAGGGGCAGAACTTGGGCTGCTTCCAATTCTGATTTCCAGTCTGGTTCTCACTTTACAATACCACAGGTTTTTTTTTTTTTTGTTTTGTTTTTTTTTAACTTATCCTCTCTTATGCTTACACCGTAATACTGACTTTGTGCTTTGTGTTCATGGTCATTTCGCGGTAGCACCCACTTGCCACTTTGAATTCACTCCAAGTTGTTATGGATCTTTAAACTGTTTTCTCTTCAGCCTTACACATGCAGATGTTATAAACCTCTCTCCATGTATGCCTTTGCCTTGAAAGTATTTAAGACAAATGCAAAACCTGAAGGACATCATTGGTTCCCTATCCAATAGCCAATCTTCCTCTTTGGCTTTAGTAAAAATATAATTCCTTTAATTTAGATATTTGGTGGCCTTGTGTTTTAGAGAAAGCTGAGCTTCCCTGATCCACAAAGGCAATCTGTATTAGTCTAAGCAAAGATAGTAATCCTATTCCCCTCTCTAAGAGCTCATTTAGGAATGGGCATATAAAACCAATTTTGCCAGTAATATTTAAAGGAAAGTCTACTCTAGGGCATCCTGTTTTTTTTTTTTTTTAAGGACACAGTGAGAGGTTGTGGCATGTCTGTCTCCATGCTGTCATCAACATTTCATGTTTTAATCTGCTTTGACCATCTTGGGTCCACCAGGAGTGTCAGTATGCTGAAGACGGCAGAGGGGAGACACAGATGCATCTGGTTCCTGATGACCTGCCTGAGTTTTGAATAGATCAACTCCAGAACTGTCCTACCTTAAGATTTCCTGTCATGTGAGAACCTCAACATTACTTAACATTTAAGCCACTCATAGTTGCATATTTTCTGCTTCCTGCAACCAAAAGCATTCTAAATAGAATACCAACCTGGAATTGCATTGGGGAACTCATCAAAATGAACTCTACACTGACCTTTGTGTAAATAAAATCACATTGCTTGATCGTTCTCTTTCTTAAGTTTGGATTTCAGTGTTGCTCCTACATTAAATGCCTAATACATATTAATGATATATGAAATATATTAGATAATCTCTAAATTGTATAAACCTGAATCCAGTTCCCAAGAAACCTGTGCCACACTGCTATGACACTGAGTATGACCTTTCTCAGGATTTTTCATTCTGAGACCTTAGTTTTCTTCTCTCCAGTCTTTTATACACAGATAATATATGCCTTTGCCTTGAAAATACTAAATACCTTGGAGGATAATTCTTTGGGTCACTGACTTGCTAAAACATATATGTTCATTTAAAGTAAAAATCTGCTGTGAAAAAGGTCTGTCACACCCCATTTCCCATCAGAACTCTAACTCATTTTAGCCCGCTTCACCTCTTCCTCTGGGAAATATGAGACACGCCGTCTTTGGAAATAGTTTTGGCTTGTGAAAGGGAAGCCCATCAGTCATATTTTCAGGTGTAAGTCCTAAATTATGTATTTAAAATAAAATATATCCTCTCCTCTGGGGAAGTATGCATAGCATGACATATGAACCTGAAATGGCCTGTAGGTTTTACTTAGCTAAAGAGTGACATATACTTGTATGATATTTTTTTTTGCATCCCCTGTGCCTATGAGAGTAAGAAGAAATTACCTGAGAAGATAAGAATATTCTGGGTACTAAACAGATCCTGGATATCATTCAGTCTAACAGCTTCATTTTACTGGGATCTGGCTCACTACTTCTGGAACAATAGCTGATAAAGTCAATGGAGAAAGAATTCTTTAGAGTTTCTGATGTTGCTCCTGTAGGAGTAGTTAGAGTTTACTCTGTGCAGGGCTGGAGTGAGGAAGCGGCAGAGGCAGTAGATTTGTTGGAATGCCTAAATCAGTAATAAAGAGAGGTTATTGTGGCAGGGATAGGATAATGATGTGGGAAGGAGGAAGACAAAGAGATACAATGGGTTCTATACAATTCAAGTGGTTAAGGGCATGGGTTCCATGCACATGAAGGTGCACTTGGGTTTGAATTCCGGTCCTCCATTTGGTAACTGTGTATCTGTATTAATTAGGCTACAGGCATGGCTTCTATAACAAAGGGATTCAAAAAAATCAGTGCCTTAAACAAGTTAGAAATTAGTTTATATAACACGTAAAATTCTGGGTGAGGTGATTTGGGCTGTTAATTCCAGGTAGATGGTCCAGAACTGCTATGGAAGCTCTACCAGTATTAGGAATGCAGGATCTCTTTTTTCAAATAGCCTTTCCACCCTCAAAATTCTGTTTCCAACTCTTGCTCCAAGAAGGCCGCTCCAGTTCACACTCTCATGTCTGCATTCTAGACAGTAGACAGGAGAAGGAAGGGAAGGCATATTTCTACCACTAAGGGGCATGACCAGGAAGTTGTATCAATCATTTCCGGTCATAGCCCTTCAACCAGCACTTGATCACATGGCTCTTCTTTGCTGAAACAGAATCTGAGAAGTAAAGCCTTAGCGGGATAGCGATGTGCCAGGTAAAATGTAAATTGCCATAGATAGGGAAATAAGCCTAGGAGAGATTTGCCTATGCCGCAATGATGTAGGCAAATTACTTAATTCCATACATTAGATTTTCCATATGTAAAATGAGAATTATAATACTTCCTACCCATATCAGATATGATTGTGCTCTGTTGTTAGTTACACAGAACCTGACAAGGCATAGCTATAAAGCAAGGTTTCTGAACTTCAGCACTATGGAATTTTGAACCAGATAATTCCTTATTGTGAAGGGCTGTCCTGTGCGTTGTGAAATGTTTAGCATCATTTTTGGCCTCTGCTCACTAGATGCCAGTAGTACTCCCCTCGTCGTAAAAACCAAAAATGTCTCATAGAAATGTATCTTTGGGGGAAAATAGTCCCTGGCTGAGAACCACTGCTATAGAGAAAAGGGGTTTGAGTTGTATTTTTCCCCCTGCGCTTAAGATAATCTGAAGAAAAGCAATCCAGGGCAGTATGGTCACTTAAAGAAGATTCAGTGATGACTTAAGGAGGAAGACCCTCCATTTTTCTGCTCTACCATTCTTGGCACATGGCTTTTGTCCATAGAGTTGTTGCTTATCATGGTCTGACCCCAATCTGGTTTTCTATCCTAGATAACTGGCATTGCCCCACTCAAATGCCAGAAAGAGCAGGAAGGCTTTTGCCTTTATACTCCCATCATGTAGTGCAGTGCCTTGCATTAATATATATTTGTGCAGTGCAAAAAGTTATAATCTGAAAGTGGTATTTGTGGGCTTGTATCAATCAGGATTATTAGTTACAAAGGAAAAAAAGTCATTCCTTGTAAGTATTAAAGGAGATAGGGCACTCACAGAGATTTGGGAGGGCTGAAGAACCAAACTAGGAACATAATAGCCCAGCCAGGAACCATGCCCAACCATGCTCAACCATGCTACAGATCTGTTTTAGCAAAGCAGTGCTGGTGCCACCTCTCAACACCACCACCATAGTGTC
Organism: Macaca nemestrina; assembly: GCF_043159975.1. Lineage (NCBI taxonomy): Eukaryota > Metazoa > Chordata > Mammalia > Primates > Cercopithecidae > Macaca > Macaca nemestrina. Next base: position 28,696,798 of record NC_092125.1, read on the forward strand.
TACCCATGATGAGCAATGGAATGCTAGAAGGTCTTCCCTTGCTAGCCCCAAAGAAGCAGATGCCATCATCTGTGTGATCACCAAGGTGCTTGATTTCTCATGCATACTCTTCCTCACATTGCTCTCTATGATTGTTAATTTTATGTGTCAACTTCACTGGGCTACGAGTGCTCCAACATTTGGTGGAACATTATTCTGGGAAGGTCTGTGAGGGTTTTCTAGATGGGATTAACATTTGAATTAGTAGACTGAGTAAAGGAGATCCTCTTCCCCAATGTGGGTGGAACTCATCCCATCTGGTGAAGGCCTGAGTCGAGCAAAACTCTCACCCTCCCAGGAGTAAGGAGGAATTCATCCCACCTCCTGCCTGACTGCTTTTGACCTGAGACTTAGGGTTTTTTTTTTTTTTTTTTTTTTTTCCTCCTTTTCCACTCATACTGAAATATTGGCTCTTCCTGGGTCTTGAGCCAGTCAGCATTCAGACTGAAACCACATCATCAGCTCTCCTGGGTGTCCAGCTTTCTGACTGCAGATTTTGGAACTTGTCAACCTCCAGAATTACATGAGCCAATTCCCCCCCCTTTTTTTTTTGAGATGGAGTCTCATTCTGTTGCCCAGGCTGGAGTGCAATGGCGTGACCTCAGCTCACCGCAACTTCCACCTCCCAGGTTCAAGCAATTATCCTACCTCAGACTCCCAAGTAGCTGGGATTACAGGTGCATGCCACCCTGACCAGCTAATTTTTGTATTTTTAATAGAGATGGGGTTTCACCACATTGGCCAGGCTGGTCTTGAACTCCTGACCTCAAGTGGTCTGCTCGCCTTGACTTCCCAAAGTTCTGGGATTGTAGGCATGAGCCACCGCGCCCTGCTGCCAATTCCTTATAATAAATCTTTGTCTCTCTCTTTTAAAAAAAATATATATAATATATATATGTATGTATATAAACACATGTATGTATATATACACAATGTACTGTTGCTTCTGTTTCTCTGAAAAACTCTGACTAATACAGTCACCAAATTAAAATCTCAAATAGGTATGACTGAGTGATGATCCAGGTCACATGTCTACAGCCTAGCTGCAAGTGAACTGAGAAAATGAATGTTCTGACATCTTCCTGTGAAAGGCAAGATGAACACGGTGGAGAACTATAAAAATACGGGGATGGTGTCAAAATATTGGAGGCTACAAATGATAAATGCTTTTCTCATAATTGGCCTTGTTCCTTAGAAGAAAATATATGTAGAGACACATTGAATGTGGCCCACTCATTATCCTGAATGTCACCTTTGTGAGAAAAGGAAGGAATCAAAGAGAATTCCTCTTCCCTCCCGACAGCTGGAAGCAGAACTTGTCTTTGCCATCAGTTCCTTTACATTTTATCTGAGTCACACCCTGATGCTCCTGTGTTGCCCTCTCCCTCTCTCTCTCTTCCTCCCTCCATCCTTTCTTTTCTTCCTTCATTTTCTTTTATATAGTTCTTTGTTTTTGCTTCAGGTGCATTGATGCATACAAACATAAAAACCTCTGCTGGCTGAGTATGGTGGCTCATGACTGTAATTCCAGCAGTTTGGGAGGCTGAGGTGGACAGATCAGTTGAGCCCAGGAGTTCGAGACCAGCCTGGGCAACATGGTAAAACTCCATCTCTACAAAAAAATACAAAAATTAGCCGGGCCTGGTGGCAGGCACCTATAGTCAAGCTACTTGGGAAGCTGAGATGAAAGAACACTTGAGCCTGGAAGGTGGAGGTTGCAGTGAGCCGAGATTGTGCCACTGCCCTCCAGCCTGGGCCATAGAGTAAGACTCCATAAAAAAAAAAAAAGTTCATTGCTTTTCTTAGTTCATGGCACTTTACCATCATGAGTCCATTCACGAGTCTTTTCTTGTTTTGTTTATTGTTTGTTTATTAATTCCTTTAAAAAGTTTTTATCTTATTAAATTTTTTTTTTCCAGGTCAGGTGTGGTGGCACTCACTTGTAATCACGCCTGTAATCAGGCACATGCCTGAGGTCAGGAGTTCGTGACCAGCCTGACTAACATGGTGAAACCCCGTCTCTACTAAATACAAAAAAATTAGCCCAGCATGGTGGCACATGCCTGTAATCACAACTACTTGGGAGGCTGAGACAGGAGCATCACATGTACCTGGGAGGTGGAGGTTGCAGTGAGCCAAGAGAGTGCCATTGCATTTCAGCCTGGGCAATAAGAGCAAAATTCCGTCTCAAAAAAAAATTTTTTTTTTTTTTTACAATACTTTCATGGGTACACATGGTTTTTGGTTACATGGATAAATTATATAGTGGTGAAGTCTGGGCTTTTAGTGTACCCATCACGTGAACAGTGTACATTGTACACAATAGGTAGAATTGTGTACACCTCTTGAATACTTTGCGTATCCATAGCTTAGCTCCCACTTAAAAGCCACATGTGGTATTTGGTTTTCTGTTTCTGATTTACTTCACTTAGGATAATAGCCTCCAATTCCATCTAAGTTGTTGTAAAAGACATTATTTTTTTTTTTGGCTGAGTAATATTTCATGGTATATAGACATCACATTTTCTTTATCCACTCATCGGTTGATGGACACTTCAGTTGTTTCCATAACTTTGCAATTATGGATTGTGCCACAATAAACATGCACAAGAAGGTGTCTTTTTTACATAATGACTTCTTTTCCTTTGGGTAGATACCCGGTAGTGAGATTGCTAGATTAAATGGTAGATCTACTTTTAGCTTTTTGAGAAATCTCCATACCATCTTTCTTAGTGGTTGTACATTCCCACCAGCAGTGTATAAGGGAACACTTTTCCCGCATCCACACTTAAATTCCTATATCCCACTCCCATTGTTCTCTCTACACATAGACAAACATTCTCAGATGGCGCATGACGGTTTTAATATGTTCTTGCAAAATATATATTGTGTACTTATCATGGCATGTGATATGATTTGGCTGTGTCTTCACCCAAATCTCATCTTGAATTCCCACATGTTGTGGAAAGTACCTGATGGGAGGTAATAGAATCATAGGAGCTGGTCTTTCCTGTGCTGTTCTCATGCTAGTGAATAAGTCTCACAAGATTTGATGGTTTTAAAAATGAGAGTTTCCCTGCACAAGCTCTCTTTTTGTCTGCCACCATCCACATAAGATGTGACTTGCCCCTCCTTGCCTTCAACCATGATTGTGAAGCTTCCCCAGCCACATGGAACCTCTTTATTTTGTAAATTGCCCAGTCTATGTTTTTAGTAGCAGTGTGAAAATGAACTAATATGGTAAATTGGTACCAGTAGAGGAGATGCTGCTGAAAAGATATCTGAAAATGTGGAATCAACTGGAACTGGGTAACAGGCAGAGGTTGGAACAGTTTGGAAGGCTCAGAAGAAGACAGGAAAATGTGGGAAAGTTTGGAACTCTTTAGAGACTTGTTGACAAAAATGCTGATAATGATGTGGACAATGAAATCCAGGCTGAGATGGTCTCAGATGGAGATGAGGAACTTGTTGGGGATTGGAGCAAAGGTGACTCTTGTTATGTTTTAGCAAAGAGATTGGTGGCATTTTGCCCCTGCCCTAGAGATTTGTGGAACCTTGAACTTGAGAAAGATGATTTGGGGTATGTGATAGAAGAAATTTCTAAACAGCAAAGCATTCAAGATGTGACTTGGGTGCTGATAAAGGCATTCAGTTTTATAAGAGAAGCAGAGTATAAAACTTCAGAACATTTGCAGCCTGATGATGCGATAGAAAAGAAAATCCCATTTTCTGAGGAGAAAATCCCATTTTCTGAGGAGAAAATCAAGCAGGCTGCAGAAATTTGCATAAATAATGAGGAGCTGAATGTTATTCATCAAGACAATGGGGAAATTTCATGTCTCCAGGCATGTCAGATGTCTTCATGGCAGGCCCTCTCATCACAGGCCTGAAGACGTAGGAGGCAAAAATGGTTTTGTAGACTGGGCTGAGGGTACCTGTGCTGTGTGTAGCCTAGGGACTTTGTGTCCTGTGTCTTAGCCACTGCAATTGTGGCTGAAAGTGGCCAGTCTAGAACTCAGACCATGGCTTCAGAGAGTGCAAGCCCCAAACCTTGGCAGCTTCCATGTGATATTGAGCCTGCAAGTGCACGGAAATCAAGAACTGGGGTTTGGGAGCCTCTACCTAGATTTCAGAGGATGTATGAAAATGCCTGGATGCCCAGGCAGAAGGTTTGCTGCAGGGGCAGGGTTCTCATGGAGAACCTCTACTAGGGCAGTGTGGAATGGAAATATGGAGTCAGAGCCCCACACAGAGTCCCTACTGGGGCATTGCCTAGTGGAGCTGTGAGAAGAGGGCCACTATCTTCCAGACCTCAGAATGGTAGATCCACCAACAGCTTGCACCGTGCACGGAAAAGCTGAAGATACTCAACGCCAGCCCATGAAAGCAGCTAGTCATGCTTAGATATATATGATTAATCAGGCATAATCTGATTAGTCATGATTATGAGGGAGGCTGTATCCTGCAAAGCCACAGGGGCGAAGCTACCCAAGACCATGGGAATGCACCACTTGCATCAGCATGACCCAGATGCGAGACGTGGAGTCAAAGATCATTTTGGAGCTTTAAGATTGGACTGCACCACTGGATTTCAGACTTGCATCAGGCCTGTAGTCCCTTAGTTTTGCCCAATATCTCCCGTTTGGAATAGCTGTATTTACCCAATGCCTGTGTCCCCATTGTATCTAGGAAGTAACTAACTTGCTTTTGATTTTATAGGCTCATAGGCAGAAGGGACTTGCCTTATCTCAGATAACTTTGGACTGTGGACTTTTGAGTTAATGCTGAAATGAGTGAAGACTTTGGGGGAACTGTTGGGAAGACACAGTTGGTTTTGAAATGGTGGGACATGATACTTGGGAGGGGCTGGGGTGGAATGATATGATTTGACTGTCTCCCCACACAAATCTCATCTTGAATTCCCATGTGTTGTGGGAGGGACCTGGTGGGAGGTACTTGAATCATGGGGCCAGGTCTTTCCTCTGCTGTTCTCATGATAGTGAATAAGTCTCACGAGACCCAGTGGCTTTAAAAAGAGGAGTTTCCCTGCAAAAGCTCTTCCTCTTTGCCAGCCACCATCTACGTAATATGTGACTTGCTCCTCCTTGCCTTCCACCATGATCGTGAGACCTCCCCAGTCATGTGGAACTGTGAGTCCAATTAAACCTCTTTCTTTTATAAATTGCTTAGTCTCAGGTATGTCTTTATCAGCAGCATGAAAATGGACTAATACAGCATGCATTTTTAATTTATCTAAGTGATATTGGGCTCTTTTTAAAAATTATACTTTAAGTTTTGGGATACATGTGCAGAACATGCAGGTATGTTACATAGGTGTATACACATGCCATGGTGGTTTGCTGCACCCATCAACCCATCATCTACATTAGGTATTTCTCTTAATGCTATCCCTCCCCTAGGCCCCCATCCCCCGACAGGCCCCACTGCGTGATGTTCCCCTCCCTGTGTCTATGTGTTCTCATTGTTCAACTCCCACTTATGAGTGAGAACATACAGTGTTTGGTTTTCTGTTCGTGTGTTAGTTTGCTGAGAATGATGGTTTTCAGCTTCATCCATGTCCCTGCAAAAGATGGCTGCATAGTATTCCATGGTGTATATGTGCCACATTTTCTGTATCCAGTCTATCATTGATGAACATTTAGGCTGGTTTCAAGTCTTTGCTGTTGTGAACAGTGCTG